>NC_137494.1:15558626-15631167 GCF_963082875.1 Corella eumyota | reverse complement strand
TAACCCTAACCCTAACCCTAACCCTAACCCTAACCCTAACCCTAACCTAACCCTAACCCTAACCCTAACCCTAACCCTAACCCCTAACCCTAACCCTAACCCCTAACCCCTAACCCTAACCCTAACCCTAACCCTAACCCTAACCTAACCCTAACCCTAACCCTAACCCTAACCCTAACCCTAACCCTAACCCTAACCCTAACCCTAACCCTAACCCTAACCCTAACCCTAACCCTAACCCTAACCCTAACCCTAACCCTAACCCTAACCCTAACCCTAACCCTAACCCTAACCCTAACCCTAACCCTAACCCTAACCCTAACCCTAACCCTAACCCTAACCCTAACCCTAACCCTAACCCTAACCCTAACCCTAACCCTAACCCTAACCCTAACCCTAACCCTAACCCTAACCCTAACCCTAACCCTAACCCTAACCCTAACCCTAACCCTAACCCTAACCCTAACCCTAACCCTAACCCTAACCCTAACCCTAACCCTAACCCTAACCCTAACCCTAACCCTAACCCTAACCCTAACCCTAACCCTAACCCTAACCCTAACCCTAACCCTAACCCTAACCCTAACCCTAACCCTAACCCTAACCCTAACCCTAACCCTAACCCTAACCCTAACCCTAACCCTAACCCTAACCCTAACCCTAACCCTAACCCTAACCCTAACCCTAACCCTAACCCTAACCCTAACCCTAACCCTAACCCTAACCCTAACCCTAACCCTAACCCTAACCCTAACCCTAACCCTAACCCTAACCCTAACCCTAACCCTAACCCTAACCCTAACCCTAACCCTAACCCTAACCCTAACCCTAACCCTAACCCTAACCCTAACCCTAACCCTAACCCTAACCCTAACCCTAACCCTAACCCTAACCCTAACCCTAACCCTAACCCTAACCCTAACCCTAACCCTAACCCTAACCCTAACCCTAACCCTAACCCTAACCCTAACCCTAACCCTAACCCTAACCCTAACCCTAACCCTAACCCTAACCCTAACCCTAACCCTAACCCTAACCCTAACCCTAACCCTAACCCTAACCCTAACCCTAACCCTAACCCTAACCCTAACCCTAACCCTAACCCTAACCCTAACCCTAACCCTAACCCTAACCCTAACCCTAACCCTAACCCTAACCCTAACCCTAACCCTAACCCTAACCCTAACCCTAACCCTAACCCTAACCCTAACCCTAACCCTAACCCTAACCCTAACCCTAACCCTAACCCTAACCCTAACCCTAACCCTAACCCTAACCCTAACCCTAACCCTAACCCTAACCCTAACCCTAACCCTAACCCTAACCCTAACCCTAACCCTAACCCTAACCCTAACCCTAACCCTAACCCTAACCCTAACCCTAACCCTAACCCTAACCCTAACCCTAACCCTAACCCTAACCCTAACCCTAACCCTAACCCTAACCCTAACCCTAACCCTAACCCTAACCCTAACCCTAACCCTAACCCTAACCCTAACCCTAACCCTAACCCTAACCCTAACCCTAACCCTAACCCTAACCCTAACCCTAACCCTAACCCTAACCCTAACCCTAACCCTAACCCTAACCCTAACCCTAACCCTAACCCTAACCCTAACCCTAACCCTAACCCTAACCCTAACCCTAACCCTAACCCTAACCCTAACCCTAACCCTAACCCTAACCCTAACCCTAACCCTAACCCTAACCCTAACCCTAACCCTAACCCTAACCCTAACCCTAACCCTAACCCTAACCCTAACCCTAACCCTAACCCTAACCCTAACCCTAACCCTAACCCTAACCCTAACCCTAACCCTAACCCTAACCCTAACCCTAACCCTAACCCTAACCCTAACCCTAACCCTAACCCTAACCCTAACCCTAACCCTAACCCTAACCCTAACCCTAACCCTAACCCTAACCCTAACCCTAACCCTAACCCTAACCCTAACCCTAACCCTAACCCTAACCCTAACCCTAACCCTAACCCTAACCCTAACCCTAACCCTAACCCTAACCCTAACCCTAACCCTAACCCTAACCCTAACCCTAACCCTAACCCTAACCCTAACCCTAACCCTAACCCTAACCCTAACCCTAACCCTAACCCTAACCCTAACCCTAACCCTAACCCTAACCCTAACCCTAACCCTAACCCTAACCCTAACCCTAACCCTAACCCTAACCCTAACCCTAACCCTAACCCTAACCCTAACCCTAACCCTAACCCTAACCCTAACCCTAACCCTAACCCTAACCCTAACCCTAACCCTAACCCTAACCCTAACCCTAACCCTAACCCTAACCCTAACCCTAACCCTAACCCTAACCCTAACCCTAACCCTAACCCTAACCCTAACCCTAACCCTAACCCTAACCCTAACCCTAACCCTAACCCTAACCCTAACCCTAACCCTAACCCTAACCCTAACCCTAACCCTAACCCTAACCCTAACCCTAACCCTAACCCTAACCCTAACCCTAACCCTAACCCTAACCCTAACCCTAACCCTAACCCTAACCCTAACCCTAACCCTAACCCTAACCCTAACCCTAACCCTAACCCTAACCCTAACCCTAACCCTAACCCTAACCCTAACCCTAACCCTAACCCTAACCCTAACCCTAACCCTAACCCTAACCCTAACCCTAACCCTAACCCTAACCCTAACCCTAACCCTAACCCTAACCCTAACCCTAACCCTAACCCTAACCCTAACCCTAACCCTAACCCTAACCCTAACCCTAACCCTAACCCTAACCCTAACCCTAACCCTAACCCTAACCCTAACCCTAACCCTAACCCTAACCCTAACCCTAACCCTAACCCTAACCCTAACCCTAACCCTAACCCTAACCCTAACCCTAACCCTAACCCTAACCCTAACCCTAACCCTAACCCTAACCCTAACCCTAACCCTAACCCTAACCCTAACCCTAACCCTAACCCTAACCCTAACCCTAACCCTAACCCTAACCCTAACCCTAACCCTAACCCTAACCCTAACCCTAACCCTAACCCTAACCCTAACCCTAACCCTAACCCTAACCCTAACCCTAACCCTAACCCTAACCCTAACCCTAACCCTAACCCTAACCCTAACCCTAACCCTAACCCTAACCCTAACCCTAACCCTAACCCTAACCCTAACCCTAACCCTAACCCTAACCCTAACCCTAACCCTAACCCTAACCCTAACCCTAACCCTAACCCTAACCCTAACCCTAACCCTAACCCTAACCCTAACCCTAACCCTAACCCTAACCCTAACCCTAACCCTAACCCTAACCCTAACCCTAACCCTAACCCTAACCCTAACCCTAACCCTAACCCTAACCCTAACCCTAACCCTAACCCTAACCCTAACCCTAACCCTAACCCTAACCCTAACCCTAACCCTAACCCTAACCCTAACCCTAACCCTAACCCTAACCCTAACCCTAACCCTAACCCTAACCCTAACCCTAACCCTAACCCTAACCCTAACCCTAACCCTAACCCTAACCCTAACCCTAACCCTAACCCTAACCCTAACCCTAACCCTAACCCTAACCCTAACCCTAACCCTAACCCTAACCCTAACCCTAACCCTAACCCTAACCCTACCCCTACCCCTACCCCTACCCCAACCCTACCCCTACCCCTAACCCTAACCCTACCCCAACCCTAACCCTACCCCAACCCCAACCCCAACCCCAACCCCTACCCCAACCCCAACCCCAACCCCAACCCCAACCCTAACCCCTTAAGGCTACGCCATTTTAAATGCAAGTTACCCACTGATTGACAACTTAAGGCCAGGCTATTTTTATTGCAAGTTACCCACTGATTGACAGCTTAAGGCCAGGCTATTTTGAATGCAAGTTACCCACTGATTGACGGCTTAAGGCCAGGCTACTTTGAAGACAACTAACCCATTAATCGACGGCTTAAGGCCGCGCCCCTTTAAAAGCAAGTTACCCCTTGATTGACGGCTTAAGGCCAGGCCACTTTGAAGACAAATACAAATGGTCCCGTTGAGTTTGATTCACTTAACACGCACTGGTGGGTAGTCCACCTACCCACCGATAACAATGTTATATTATATGCGAAACAACACAAAAAAATCAATAAATAACGAGTATAAATTTGCTTCGCGGTATACCGCATTTTTTGCGCCCGCACGTGGGCGCAACGACACCAGTCGCACGTAGACAAAACGACGTAAGCCAAGCGCCGGCGGTGAAACGACCGACTTCGGTTTTGCAGGAAACTACTCCCGCTTTGGTTTGGCGGAAAAGACCCAATTAGTCCAATTTTTCTTACTTCACCCGTTCTCGACTATCACCCGCGCCAAAAATACGCCAACATCTCAATCGTAGTATTCATCCACAAATCACTGCTTCCGTTTACCTCTTTCCCAACAGATAAACACCTCGTAAACATAAAAAAAGCGTAGGAATATTAAATTTTATTTTTTAACACTTTTAACATCAACTGTCGAACCATAAATCCAAAAAAGCAAATTTAAAAACTACGAATCAATATAGCTATCTATTTTTATATTTTTCCACTTTATTTACACAAACTGTTACTATGAACAGTGTAATCTTTATTCGAATAAATATAAATCAAAATTAACGTACCTTGCCATTTTCTACGGCTTTCCGCATTTCTTCCACAATATTTCCTCGTAAACTCTTAATAAAAACACACTAATTAATTGGCTGAAGCTAACATTAAAGCATTAGTTTTAAGTTAAAAACCAATAAATTTAACAAAATAACGTTTGAAAACCAACAAACAAACATTAAACTATATTTAAACATTTAATATACTAAAACACTTTAGTTAACCAATACATTTATTTAACACTGCGATTACTGCTTAAAATTAGCTTAAATTTACTAAATATAAGTTAAAATAACTTGAAATAACGCCAAAAAATGAACTTATCTTAGAAAAGCTGCTTTCTTGTCGGACTTGTCCAAAAAATGATCAAATCCGCCATTAAACAGCTCACGTGAGCTTTCTACCTAATTTAATTGGATAAAAACCTTCTACAGTTCGTGCCGTAAAAGAGAATAAAAGAAAGACAAAGCGAGCGATCACGCCACCTCACTCCCGCCTATAACGCATGCGAAAAGAGAAAGAAAGAGAGAAATCAATTACAAAGGTCAATTTTAGTCGAACGCTTATTATGAGAGATGTATAAAACGAGAGAGCGAAAACAACTTGTGCGGAACGAAGGCAAATCCAAAACGGCACTTCTCCATTATATAGACTTTAATCAAATAAATTCGCAGTTTTAAGCAATAATTAACCCGAATTTTTATTTAAATTAGCACAAACACAAACTAAAATATGATAATGTCATAAAACCATTGCTTGTTCATAAGTTGTATTGATTTAATCATTAAATTGCGAGGTACACTTGACTGAAACATAAATTCTTCATAATTTTTGACCGCTATATAGAAGGGAAGTTTAACTTGGCCTTACAAAAAAGGGAAATGCAAATGGCCGTTCTTAATTATAACTAACAAAAACTGCCCGATTGTAAATCAATTTAATTCGCACTATCAATTTAATTCGCACTTTCAAAAGTAACCCAAACTTTAATTGAAATTAGCACAAACACAAACCAAAGAATAATAATGTCATAAAACCATTGCTTATTTATAAGTTGTATTAATTTAATCATTAAATTATTTAAATTAGGACAAAAACTAACTAAAGAACAATAATGTCTTGAAATTATTACTTGCAGTTATCCAAATCGCTTATTAAAGCGTGGTTATGAAACTAAAATGTGGACGCTCATTGAATTAAGTGATTTTAACCCTTATTTGAGTTATGAAAAGCAGACAAAAACTATAAACAAATCTAATGAATAATGCGCCATGAAATACCTCGATCTTGGTATTCATTTGTTATTCTACGTCGCAAATTTTAATAACCAAAACTTTTACCGTTTGCCTGATTAACGAAAACGTATTTATTTACTAAACTGTGATGACTCAGCAAATACGACATGGCCATACTTTTGTAATGCATTTAATGAATTTTAAACCAATTAAATTCGCACTTTATTGCAAATATTAATCCAAATTAGTAAACTGTAACTAACCAGCAAAAAAAAAATAACTACTGAATAACAAAAGTTAAAACTAGATTTATTTGATAAATAAAATATGGTTCGAAATTGTTTGATTCTTTTTTATAAATATAATTTATTTAGTAGGTTTATTAATTAAATTATAAATTTAAATATGAACTTTTTTATATTTAAACCTAATTTTAACAAACGAACACGCATTTATTGATATTGTAATAGAAAAGTAAACTAAATTTAAAAGCAAAATACCGATCTTAATTTTTTAGCAATCAAACGAATATTAAAATATAATAATAACAAAACAATAAAAACAAAAATTTTACACATTTTTTACTTATATTTTAACATTTTACTTAAATTTTCAACCAATATTTTTTACTTTAATGGACAGCGAAAAGGACGATTTTTGATGGCGACCAGAACGCTATTAAATTATTCAAGCGTTAAACTCACACTGATTCGTTATTTTATAAAAAAACTAAAATAATGATTAAACGATATTTAGCTAGAGTTAAATCTTCATTTTAAATAGCAACATACAAAATAATAATACCAACAACATACTAGAATTTCAGCAAATTTAATCTTTAAATTTTAATAATAAAATATATTAATTAGTAATTAGTGATAATTAAATGTCGTTAATAGGAGGTTTGCGATTCGTTGGGATAATAACAAACATACTAAAAATTTAGAACTTTTAGTTTTAAAGAACAAAAGTTATCGTCTTTCAAAATTCGTCAAATAAGAATAAAAACAACTAGATTTATTTGATAAATAAAATATGGTTCGAAATCGTTTGATTCTTTTTTATAAATATAATTTATTTAGTAGGTTTATTAATTAAATTATAAATTTAAATATGAACTTTTTTATATTTAAACCTAATTTTAACAAACGAACACGCATTCATTGATATTGTAATAGAAAAGTAAACTAAATTTAAAAGCAAAATACCGATCTTAATTTTTTAGTAATCAAACGAGTATTAATATATAATAATAACAAAACAATTAAAAAAAAAAATTTTACACATTTTTGACTTATACTTTAACATTTTACTTAAATTTTCAACCAATATTTTTTACTTTAATAGACAGCGAAAAGGACGATTTTTGACGGCGACCAGAACGCTATTAAATTATTCAAGCATTAAACTTACACTGATTCGTTATTTTATAAAAAAAATAAAATAAAATAATGATTAAACGATATTTAGCTAGAGTTAAATCTTCATTTTAAATAGCAACATACAAAATAATAATACCAACAACATATTAAAATTTCAGAAAATTTAATCTTTAAATTTTAATAATGAAATATATTAATTAGTAATTAGTGACATTTAAATGTCGTAAATAGGAGGTTTGCGATTCGTTGGGATAATAACAAACATACTAAAAATTTAGAACTTTTACTTTTAAAGAACAAAAGTTATCGTCTTTCAAAATTCTGACTAGAAAGAATAAAAACAATAATAATAATAATAATAAATACACTGACGATAACAATATGTTTCGAAATCTAAGATTTCGAACCATAACTAGATTTATTTGATAAATAAAATATGGTTCGAAATTATTTGATTATTTTTAACATAAATTTTTATAAATAAAAAAAGATATGCATAAACATTAACTAAGAATATTACAAACCTTTGATTTTTAATAAACAAACAAGCATTTATATATATAATACAAACAAAAACTATTATTTAACCCAGTTTTAAGTTGGTGATATTAGGATATAAATTATGGTAAATTTTAAATTCTTAAAATTGATTTTTATTAAATAAACAAGCATTTAAATATGATAAATAAAGGAAAATTATTTTTCTAATATGTTTTTTAATTACTTATATTATAAAATACATCATACCAAATTTTTTAATGCTTAATATCGAATTTTAATTTTTAATGAACAAACCAGCATTTAAGTATAAAAAAACAAACAAGAATTATTTTTTAATTCATTTTCGAATTATAAATATTATAAGATAAAACCGACCAAAATTTAAAAACCTATTAACAATCTTTAAATTTAAATAAACAAACACCTAGTAATTAGTAATTAGTGACAAAAATTAAAATTGAAGTCGTTTTTGAGTTACTAATATCATGATATACAATTGACAAAAATTAAAAAAATTAATAACAACTTTTAAATTTTAATAAACAAACACCTATTATTAAGTAATTAGTGATAAAAATTTTAATTTGTTTATGAGTTGGTAATATCATAATATAAAATTGACCAAAATTTAAAAAATCCATAACAATCTTTAAATTTAAATAAACAAACACCTATTATTTAGTAATTAATGACAAAAATTAAAATTTAATTCGTTTTTGAGGTACTAATATCATGATATACAATTGACAAAAATTTAAAAAATTAATAACAACCTTTAAATTTTAATAAACAAACACCTATTAATTAGTAATTAGTGATAATTCAATGTCGTAAATAGGAGGTTTGCGATTCGTTGGGATAATAACAAACATACTAAAAATTTAGAACTTTTAGTTTTAAAGAACAAAAGTTATCGTCTTTCAAAATTCTGACTAGAAAGAATAAAAACAATAATAATAATAAATACACTGACAATAACAATATGTTTCGAAATCTAAGATTTCGAACCATAATAATAATAATAATAACTAGATTTATTTGATAAATAAAATATGGTTCGAAATCGTTTGATTCTTTTTTATAAATATAATTTATTTAGTAGGTTTATTAATTAAATTATAAATTTAAATATGAACTTTTTTATATTTAAACCTAATTTTAACAAGCGAACACGCACTCATTGATATTGTAATATAAAAGTAAACTAAATTTAAAAGCAAAATACCGATCTTAATTTTTTAGTAATCAAACAAGTATTAAAATATAATAATAACAAAACAAGTAAAACAAAAATTTTACACATTTTTTACTTATATTTTAACATTTTACTTAAATTTTCAACCAATATTTTTTACTTTAATAGACAGCGAAAAGGACGATTTTTGACGGCGACCAGAACGCTATTAAATTATTCAAGCGTTAAACTCAAACTGATTCATTATTTTATAAAAAAACAAAAATAATGATTAAACGATATTTAGCTAGAGTTAAATCTTCATTTTAAATGGCAACATACAAAATAATAATACCAACAACATATTAAAATTTCAGCAAATTTAATCTTTAAATTTTAATAATAAAATATATTAATTAGTAATTAGTGATAATTAAATGTCGTTAATAGGAGGTTTGCGATTCATTGGGATAATAACAAACATACTAAAAATTTAGAACTTTTAGTTTTAAAGAACAAAAGTTATCGTCTTTCAAAATTCTGACTAGAAAGGATAAAAACAATAATAATAACTAGATTTATTTGATAAATAAAATATGGTTCGAAATTGTTTGATTCTTTTTTATAAATATAATTTATTTAGTAGGTTTATTAATTAAATTATAAATTTAAATATAAACTTTTTTATATTTAAACCTAATTTTAACAAGCGAACACGCACTCATTGATATTGTAATATAAAAGTAAACTAATTTTAAAAGCAAAATACCGATCTTAATTTTTAGTAATCAAACAAGTATTAAAATATAATAATAACAAAACAATTGAAACAAAAATTTTACACATTTTTTACTTATATTTTAACATTTTACTTAAATTTTCAACCAATATTTTTTACTTTAATGGACAGCGAAAAGAACGATTTTTGACGGCAACCAGAACGCTATTAAATTATTCCAGCGTTAAACTCACACTGATTGATTATTTTATAAAAAAACAAAAATAATGATTAAACGATATTTAGCTAGAGTTAAATCTTCATTTTAAATAACAACATACAAAATAATAATACCAACAACATAGTAAAATTTCAGCAAATTTAATCTTTAAATTTTAATAATAAAATATATTAATTAGTAATTAATGATAATTAAATGTCGTTAATAGGAGGTTTGCGATTCGTTGGGATAATAACAAACATACTAAAAATTTAGAACTTTTAGTTTTAAAGAACAAAAGTTATCGTCTTTCAAAATTCGTCAAATAAGAATAAAAACAATAATAATAATAAATATAATGACAATAACAATATGTTTCGAAATCTAAGATTTCGAACCATAATAATAATAATAATAAATACACTGACAATAACAATATGTTTCGAAATCTAAGATTTCGAACCATAATAATAATAATAAATACACTGACAATAACAATATGTTTCGAAATCTAATATTTCGAACCATAATAAATACACTGACGATAACAATATGTTTCGAAATCTAAGATTTCGAACCATAATAATAAATACACTGACAATAACAATATGTTTCGAAATCTAAGATTTCGAACCATAATAACTAGATTTATTTGATAAATAAAATATGGTTCGAAATTGTTTGATTCTTTTTTATAAATATAATTTATTTAGTAGGTTTATTAATTAAATTATAAATTTAAATATGAACTTTTTTATATTTAAACCTAATTTTAACAAGCGAACACGCACTTATTGATACTGTAATATAAAAGTAAACTAAATTTAAAAGCAAAATACCGATCTTAATTTTTTAGTAATCAAACAAGTATTAAAATATAATAATAAAAAAACAATTAAAACAAAAATTTTACACATTTTTTTACTTATATTTTAACATTTTACTTAAATTTTCAACCAATATTTTTTACTTTAATGGACAGCGAAAACGACGATTTTTGACGGCGACCAGAACGCTATTAAATTATTCAAGCGTTAAACTCACACTGATTGATTATTTTATAAAAAAAACAAAAATAATGATTAAACGATATTTAGCTAGAGTTAAATCTTCATTTTAAATAGCAACATACAAAATAATAATACCAACAACATATTAAAATTTCAGCAAATTTAATCTTTAAATTTTGATAATAAAATATATTAATTAGTAATTAGTGATAATTAAATGTTGTTAATAGGAGGTTTGCGATTCGTTGGGATAATAACAAACATACTAAAAATTTAGAACTTTTACTTTTAAAGAACAAAAGTTATCGTCTTTCAAAATTCGTCAAATAAGAATAAAAACAATAATAATAATAATAATCAAACAAGTATTAAAATATAATAATAACAAAACAATTAAAACAAAAATTTTACACATTTTTTACTTATATTTTAACATTTTACTTAAATTTTCAACCAATATTTTTTATTTTAATGGACAGCAAAAAGGACGATTTTTGACGGCGACCAGAACGCTATTAAATTATTCAAGCGTTAAACTCACACTGATTCATTATTTTATAAAAAAAACAAAAATAATGATTAAACGATATTTAGCTAGAGTTAAATCTTCATTTTGAATAGCAACATACAAAATAATAATACCAACAACATATTAAAATTTCAGCAAATTTAATCTTTAAATTTTAATAATAAAATATATTAATTAGTAATTAGTGATAATTAAATGTCGTTAATAGGAGGTTTGCGATTCGTTGGGATAATAACAAACATACTAAAAATTTAGAACTTTTAGTTTTAAAGAACAAAAGTTATCGTCTTTCAAAATTCGTCAAATAAGAATAAAAACAATAATAACTAGATTTATTTGATAAATAAAATATGGTTCGAAATTGTTTGATGTTTTTTTATAAATATAATTTATTTAGTAGGTTTATTAAATAAATTATAAATTTAAATATTAACTTTTTTTAATTTAAACCTAATTTTAACAAACGAACACGCATTCATTGATATTGTAATATAAAAGTAAACTAAATTTAAAAGCAAAATACCGATCTTAATTTTTGGTAATCAAACGAGTATTAAAATATAATAATAACAAAACAATTAAAAAAAAAATTTACACATTTTTTACTTAAACTTTAACATTTTACTTAAATTATCAACCAAAATATTTTACTTTAATGGACAGCGAAAAGGACGATTTTTGACGGCGACCAGAACGCTATTAAATTATTCAAGCGTTAAACTCACACTGATTCGTTATTTTATAAAAAAACTAAAATAATGATTAAATGATATTTAGCTAGAGTTAAATCTTTATTTTAAATAGCAACATACAAAATAATAATACCAACAACATATTAAAATTTCAGCAAATTTAATCTTTAAATTTTAATAATAAAATATATTAATTAGTAATTAGTGATAATTAAATGTCGTTAATAGGAGGTTTGCGATTCGTTGGGATAATAACAAACATACTAAAAATTTAGAACTTTTAGTTTTAAAGAACAAAAGTTATCGTCTTTCAAAATTCGTCAAATAAGAATAAAAACAATAAATATAATGACAATAACAATATGTTTCGAAATCGAAGATTTCGAACCATAATAATAATAAATATAATGACAATAACAATATGTTTCGAAATCTAAGATTTCGAACCATAATAAATATACGGACAATAACAATATGTTTCGAAATCTAAGATTTCGAACCATAATGACAATAACAATATGTTTCGAAATCTAAGATTTCGAACCATAATAATAATAAATACTAGATTTATTTGATAAATAAAATATGGTTCGAAATTTTTTGATTATTTTTAACATAAATTTTTATAAATAAAAAAAGATATGCATAAACATTAACTAAGAATATTACATATTTTCGAATAAACAAACAAGCATTTATATATACTATACACACAAAAACTAATATTTAACGCAGTTTTAAGTTGTTTATATCAGGATATAGATTATACCAAATTTTAAATTCCTAAAATTGATTTTTGATTTAAATTAAATAAACAAGCATTTAAATATGATAAACAATTGAAACTTATTTTTCAAATATGTTTTTCAACTACTTATATTTTAAAATACATTATACCAAATTTTTAATGCTTAATATCGGACTTTAACTTTTAATCAACAAACAAGCATTTAAATATAATAAACAAACAAGAATTAATTTTTATTTCATTTTCAAGTTATAAATATTATAACATATAACTGACCAAAAATTAAAAATCTAATAACAATCATTAAATTTAAATAAACAAACACCTATTTATTAGTAATTAGTGTCAAAAATTAAAATTTTAATTTATTTTTGAGTTACTAATATCATAATATACAATTGACAAAAATTTAAAAAATTAACAACAACCTTTAAATTTAAATAAACAAACACTTATTAATTAGTATTTAGTGATTAAAAATTAAAATTTTAATTCAGTTTTGAGTTACTAATATCATGATATACAATTGACCAAGATTTGAAAAATTAATAACAACCTTTAAATTTTAATAAAGAAACACCTTTTAATTAGTAATTAGTGATAAAAATTAAAATCTTAATTCATTTTTGAGTTACTGATATCATGATATACAATTGACAAAAATTTAAAAAATTAATAACAAACTTTAAATTTTAATAAATAAACACCTATTATTAAGTAATTAGTGATAAAAATTAAAATTTTAATTTATTTTTGAGTTAGTAATATCATAATATACAATTGACCAAGATTTAAAAAATTAATAACAACCTTTAAATTTTAATAAACAAACACCTATTAATTAGTAATTAGTGATAATTAAATGTCATAAATAGGAGGTTTGCGATTCGTTGGGATAATAACAAACATACTAAAAATTTAGAACTTTTAGTTTTAAAGAACAAAAGTTATCGTCTTTCAAAATTCTGACTAGAAAGAATAAAAACAATAATAATAATAATAATAATAATAAATACACTGACAATAACAATATGTTTCGAAATCTAAGATTTCGAACCATAATAATGACAATAACAATATGTTTCGAAATCTAAGATTTCGAACCATAATGACAACGACTAAAGCATTTATATTATTGGTTTTGGAATAACTATAAAATTTAGAAGACTACAGAAAAATAAACCATGTGAAATATTATTTCTTAAAATAATGACAAAAGATGTATTTGAAACAAAGTAGCAATCTAGTTTCTGTTACCTTTATTTTTTCCCAGATGAAATAAAGTAATAGGGTGTAGTTGTGTCTCTTGTGGTACGTAAGAAGCTAGGATCACTTCTACATAATACTCAGTGCATCATCACATTCAGGATAACAGCTACATTAGCATATTAAGCATCAAAATGTATTTTTTGAACCTAAATTAATAAACAATATTAGTAATTAAACCGCCAGCATGGTACAGAGGTCAGAACACATGCTAAATTACATGAGGTTCAGAGTCGTTCTTATGCCCCCAATGCTGTAGTGCCCTTGAGTAGGGCGTAATAAACTTCTGCTGAGCCAATACTTAATCAGCATAATAATTATGGGGCAAATATAATATCTCAAAATGCCCAAGGCACTTCGAGACCGGATAGGGCTAACAGTTGTTACTCTATGTTTACATAGTGGCTCCGACTTTTCCACGCCGAGGATAAGGATAAAAAACACAAAACATTTGGTAATAGATTAAATTGTAAAGTGTTCTATGTGACAAACAAACAATTTGACTGAATTATTATATTTAACATAATGTGAAACCCAAAATCCATTGTTTTTGTAATGATTTTAATTTTTTTTTTTTAAATGACAAAATTAATAAATTATGGCATTTCTTCTGTTAAAAAACTATTTACCAGAACACACCTTATTGTAAAATGTTTATTTTTCAGTCTTCTTTTGCAAATAGTTCTACAAAATATTAATATTATATTAAAAAACAGCTATTAGCTAAATCAATGTGTTTACACTAATATGACATCAACATTTTTTATATTTATTTATGATAGTATTTATGCAAATTGATCATGTTTTAAATTTAAATAAATTTAAAATTGGACAAAATATTGAACAGATGGCTAGTTGACAAACTACACACCACTACAATGGAATTAACCGACACCAAAACATGAAAAAATTGCAAAACATTAAAGAAATTACCCAAAATATTAAAAATAGTTGGTTGGCAGGCCTACCCCTTGTCATAGTTAACACGCCCCAGAGTTGACATTAGGCTAAGTTGTCGCATCATCTTGACATCACAGATCATCGTTTGGCCTTAACTTACAACCAGAGTTGTTAAGCCATACTGCAATAATAGACTCCGTATTTTGAAATGGTCAAATTCTATTGGTGTGTTCAATCACAGTTAAGCGATCATCAGGGCTCTGTAACAACAAAATTAAACAGTTACAACACTTTAGCCACAAAATAACACAAAACCAAGGTTAAAGTAGAACAAAAATAAGATCCACTTAGATAAAAATGCCAAAGCTAAGTACAAACTAAAACATAAACAACAAATTGTCCTGGAAAAATACAAATCAACTGTTATTTACTGTTATTTAATGACAAAAAAAATTTTGTAAATTTGATAACAAAATTTCTAATATAAAAAAAAAAGTTAAACACAATTTAATAATAATAACAAGCTCAGTATTCAAAAAAGTTTCCACTAAATAATTTACCTCATTGTAAAAACAACATAAAAACCAACAGACAAGAATACCAAAACAAAAATATATTTTAATCAAATATTGAATGAAAGAATTTTTGGTTAGACAATAATTTAAGGCGATTCACCTTGGGGATTTCCCTTGAAGTGTTAATTATAATGTAAAGTAATAATTCTGTATTAAATAACCACAAATTATACTAACATACACCCAGGGGGACCAATGCACCCCCAGTGAGCACCTATAACTTTAAAAGTGGGTACAAAAAGCATAATAAAAACCAAAGTTGTTTATATAGCAATTCCTGTTTAAAAGTTAAACTATTATAAACAGGTTTCTAAAGTAATATTAAAAGTAAAACTTACTTATATCTAGTGAATAAATCCTGTCTTTAACTTTGTTCTTTACTTAATCTAAAGACCACTGACCCATGCAGACAACTTGTTTCAGTCCTTCTAAATCAAAGCCATGACTCTTATTAATCTCATACCCTGACCCAATGTCCGAAGATTGTCCATTCAACACGACGTACTAAAAGAAAAAATCAGACACAAAAATTAGTACCCTACATAATTAAGGGGTTTTATTAAATGACCTTAACATGAATAAAATGATTTTAACTAAAATTAGAAATGTTTAACACAGATTAATAGCTTGTAGGTTTAAGACAATAAGTTCTAAATCCTTTCAACAAATTAATTTGGTTTTACCATTTTTTTTTACTTTAGGGCGACAATTTTAATCCTATTTTAAAAACTTTACTTACTTCGGTTAAAATAAGCCATGTTACACCATGGCCCCATGTTAAGATTATCTCAGATTCCACAATGCATAAGGTGCATGTTTCGCAGCCAATAATCGAGCATTTTGGGATAATTTGAACCACATACTTAGCAGGTTTGCCTTGTAAATGTATATTAAAGATTATCTACAAAAAAGAAAATTGTTGTTTAAGTGGAATATAAATATCCTGCTTTAAAGAATTAGAAATAAAAACTTAGCTTAGTAACATTTAATTTTAATAGTTTTTTGTTTATGTTAACCTATTTAAACTAAACATATCTAGGTAGTTGAACCAACAATACACCCCAGTTTGTTCCTGTAAACTGCATAGACACATTCTTGTATCTGACTAGGTTTTAGAGAAAATAGTAAAAAAGTCAACACTGGCCAGACAAAAGGCTGAGGTAAAGATGGGCAGGCTTTACCTTAGTCTTAGGAAAAATAAACCATGTAAAATATTATTTCCTAAAATAATGTCAAAAGATGTATTTTAAAAAAAATAGTAATCTAGTTTTTGTTACCTTTAATATTGCCCAGATGAATTAAAGTAATAGGGTGTAGTTGTGTCTCTTGTGGTATGTAAGAAGCTAGGATCACTTATACATAATACTTCGTGCATCATTACATTCAGGATAACTGCTACATCAGCACATTAAGGATCAAAATATGTTTTTTGAATCTAAATTAATAAGGAATATTAGTAATTAAACCGCCAGCATGGTGCAGGGGTCAAAACACATGCTACACTACATAAGGTCCTGGGTTGTCCTCATGCCCCAATGCTGTAGTGCCTTTGAGTAGGGCGTAATAAACTTCTGCTGAGTCAACACTTAATCAGCATCATTATTATGGGGCAAATATAATATTTCAAAATGCTCAGGGCACCTCAAGACCGGATAGGGCTAACAGTTGTTACTCTATGTTTACGTAATGTCGTCGACTTTTCCCTGCCAAGGATATGGATAAAAAACACAAGACCTTTAGTAAAAGATTAAATTGAAAATTGTTCCAAGTGACAAACAAACAATTTGACTAAATTATTATATTCAACATAATGTGAAACCCAAAATCCATTGTTCTTGTAATGATTTGAATTTTTTTTACAAAAAAATGACAAAATTAATAAATTATGGCATTATTAAAAATATTACCCAAGATTATTAATTTCCACAGTTTTCCTTGATCCTTAAAAACCCACACTCTGACCCAATGGAGTAGAAAGATTAACAATCATTAGACTTCCTTGATGTAGAAAACCCGATGGAGTCACAAGTTTATTGTTTAACATGATGGCCATGTCACTGGGTTGCTTAGCAACAGATTCAACAAAATGGCATGGGGTCATTTCACCTGATGTCACAATTTTACTTGATCTACTACTGCTTCTGGTGTTAGACAATAAGCTATGCTTTTTGGTTCTGTTCTTGTTTCTTTGTGGTGCAAGGATAACATTTGTTACCGAAGAAAAATGAATAGGGCGACTCTAAACATAAATTAAAATGATTTTAACTGAAATAAGAAATGTTTAACACAAGTGGGTAAATTAATCACTCTGTAAAACGGACTAGGTTTTAGAGAATATAGTAATAAAGTCAATACAGGCCAGACATAAGGCTGAGGCAAAGAAGCCCAGTTTTAAGGTCTTATTACATCACACAAGTTATGATGATCAATGGTGGACCTTTCCCACAACTATTCCAATTTTTTCCTTACAGCCTGTGTATAATTATCATGCCAGTTGTGGTGCCTTAATACATTTTAAGGGCTAGTTAAAATTGTTGCAAAAACCTAACAAAAAATAACTTAATTACCTAGTCTTGTTTAGCTTTTCAGTGTCAGACACCAAGCGTGTTTTGGAGTTCTATTCCTGCTTCTACAAGGAGCATACATTCGTTACCGAAGATAATTGGAAACTGTTTTTAAAATGGAAAGCTTTTATATAACAAATATAAACAAGAATTAAGTAGAATTTTAAACCAGTGTGTAGATTTAAAACACCTTCCATTAATTTAAGTTTAATTATAAACTAACTTACGCATAAAAATATATATTTTTACAAACTTACCAATATCGCCCTTAAAACTCCAAACGTCGCCATATCTTTTCACTACACCTTCAGTGTTTTCATAAAAATATGTAGACTTGACAACTTCGGGTTCACTCAAGCAAATCAAAAATTAATGAATTTTAAACAAAGTCACAACTCGTCTAGTTTGGTGATTCAGCAGTACTAGGTGACGAGCAGCGTTGTTGCTGTTGTTGATATCATCCACAAAAACTATATTCTGAAAACATAAAGTAGTGATGTTTAACATGCTAAAATAGCTTGTTTAAGCTGGTTGTCATTATTGGGTTCTAAAGATGAAATATAATGGTGTTAAGATAAAGTAAAAATGTTTAACATAAATAAGTAGATTGTATAATAAGGGGGTTGTCACTATTGGGTTCTTAACTCCAAATAAAATAGTTTAAACATAAATTAGAAATGCCTAACATGCATTAGTAGATTGTATGTTTAAGAGATTGTCATTATTGAGCCTTAAACATGAATAAAAATGGTTTGAGAAAAACACAACTCACCAGGTAGAAAGGATGGATTGTAATAAGTTTTGTTCAAACCTTGTACAACTTTTCTTTAAGAATTACAAGACAAATATTTTCCTGGGCATCAACATTGGTGTGAAAACATGGGGTTGAAAACTTGACTGTTATCGCCTCATAGGGGTAAGTGTCTAAAAACTCCAAAGTTAAATGATGTTCTAAGCAATGGCAAACCTGTAATAAGAAAAAGAAAACAAGATGATGATCATGTTACCTCAACATACAAAATTGTGTAAGCTACTTGTCCCACACAGTGCCAAAGTACATTTATAGTTGTTTGTGCATTATTCCTTACTATATACAATAATTATCCCCAAGATTTACAGACAACTTTATACAATTGTATTTTTAAATAATAACAGTATATAACTTTCAGTCTTTCTATCGTTCCAATTCTATAAAACAAATTATTACCGCCTGAAAATGCTGATTTCCCCTCCTCTGGGTCCATCTGAAATTTTTTAAATTTTAGTAAAAACAAGTTTTCATCTTAAACATTGATTTCATTAATTCTTGCTGAAGTAACTATTAAAAAATCAAAGTTTTAAATAAATTTAATTATTCGATAAATTCACTTTTTTTTAAGGATGCACGTAAATACATAGAAACTTTTTTCTGGAGTGATTAAAAAGTGAAAACCTTACTGTTTAAAAAATAATCGTTGCATTTATTTTGGTACTACCTGTTTAAGCAGGCGGACAACGCTAATAGAGCTCAAAAAGTTTAATTTCAATTGGGTAGTACTTAAATACAAAATGCGGAAAGTTGCGGGGAGCAGGGAATACCGAAGCCCAATATAAACGTTAACAAACAGTCGCTGAATGCGAAAATGAAAAAAATTTTTATACCCTTAGCCTAATCTTCTCCTGCGGTTTATAGTCGATTCCGCATTATCCCTCGACTTTTAAAGTTAATCCCGCATCATCCCATGCCCCCTTAGGTAAATTTTTTCTGTAGAAAAGTACAAAAATTCCATCTCTTTCCGCGTTCCGCAAAATTAACATGTACATACGGTCCCGCACTATCCCACATCCCTTACTTTAGTATTGACCTTTCAATTTAACTGTTTGAATACCAAACACAAACAAACAATAAATATAACCTATAATGAAGTCTAACAAAACCTTCTTTTCATTGCTAAAGTTCGATTATTTTTTACAATAAATGCTCCTTTAGACAATCGAAAGAAGTAAATTAATTCTAAAACAACATGCTACAAAAAATAATGTTAAAAATAGGACTAAACTGTTTTTTTAACTTTTTTATTTAAAAAAAACATGGCCTATAATCAAAACAATTCAAATTACGAACCACATACAGTAAACACTTTTTCTATTCCAACACAGAAAAAGTGTTCACCTTTAAACCTTTTACCGAATTTACGGTCTGTTTTTGTTTATCCTCAGTTATTAAATATAAACAAAATACAGCATCAATTTAAACTACTTTACCTGATCTATGAATAAATATTTTACTCATGTTAAAACAAGCAATATAGCCATAATAAAGAGCTTTAATAATGTTAAATATAAGCTCCGCCTATTTCCGACTTATTAACGCTACGCGAATTTTGATTGGCTAATTATTTGCTCTTATTTTAGCCAAGATCACTGTTGTAAACATGCTATGAAGAATAGGGGCAGCGCATTTAAACCGTTTATTAATTTATCCTCAATTGTTTAAGTAGTTTATATATTTAAATTCTTGTATTAACATAAGCACTAAGGCCCCTTGTAACCACCATACGCCCTACACACTTCATGGTTTTCTCAAACACCCAGTTTTCTTATAAAAAGCAGAGGTCACTAATAAATCACCAATTAATTAGCATTTTGTACCTGTTATTAACAACTCAATTATTTTTATGTAAACCATACACCCGGTACAAACATAGCATACTTACTTTAAACAAACCGGTCCCTCATAAACACTCAAGGCTTATATACACATAATAAACAGCTTTAATAACACCCAATCTTTTTTTTTAAACTGGTCTTTTATTTCTAAGCCAAACAACTTGCCTACGCCCTTTGCTTGTAACAAACCTTTTGGAACTACACCGGCTGTATTCAAGTAAGGCATCTTTTTTAAATACACTGTGAAAAACCCTATGACCAAAAACTTGCTTTCTTTGTAATGCATATATATATAAAAGGCATGTTTTCGATTATTGAAGAAATTATTTCGCCAAGTTTAGTTAAACTAAGGAAAAAAAGGTTTTTAATTAAACCAATTTATACTGGACTTAGCGACCATGCCATTACATATTTAAGTCTGCTGGCA
Organism: Corella eumyota; assembly: GCF_963082875.1. Classification (NCBI taxonomy): domain Eukaryota; kingdom Metazoa; phylum Chordata; class Ascidiacea; order Phlebobranchia; family Corellidae; genus Corella; species Corella eumyota. The sequence continues at coordinate 15,609,962 of NC_137494.1, read as the reverse complement.
GCTTGGTGTAGTGGTAAGAACACTTGCTACACCACACATGAGATCCTAGGTTCAATCCCCACTGAGCTCATGCTGTAGCGTCCTTGAGTAAGGCGCTATAAACGGTACAAACTCCTGCTGAGTCAATACTTAATTAGCAGTATAATTATCGGGCAATTAAAATCTATAATATCCGCAACTGCCACAGGCAACTCGAGACTGGGCCGGTGTAACTAATGTTACTCTATGTTTAAGTCGCGCATTCGACTTTCCCACATCGAGGATAAAGATATATAAAAAAAAAAAAAAGTAAACGTTAATACACCATATTTCATATCACTAAATTGGTTTTATCATTTTTTCTGTCGCATTAATGTAATATTTATTCTATGTCTTTTTATTTACTTTTTTCAACGAGTGAAAACACAAATCAAAAAAAAACCATAATTTTTTATCGATTTAAAAACATTTACAGAAAATTAACATCTCTGCCTTTATAATACATATCAGCACTATAACAACTACAACTATTTTAAATTTTTTATGAAAACAACTTTACATAAAACACAAAAGTAAAAGACATCAAAGTTTATGCCGAGTTTTTACATAAACTTATCATAAATACTTTTAAATTTTAAAAGTGCGTTATTAACAAAAAATTGAAACTAACATTCATCTTAATTAAACAATTCTTAGATTTATACATTGGTCAAATAAAATTTACAAAAAATAATTTAACTAGAAGTTGGATTTAAAAAGTTAAAAAGAATTTAGTTTGCGATCGGAAATCTTTCTGCAACAATTTCAAACATTTTTATAAAATTGCTTGGATCTTGAGCCCCAGAAAAAGTTGGTTTACCATTCATAAGAAAATTGGGAACACCTTAAAGGAATACTAATGTTAAACATAAGGTAGAAGTAATTCCAAATAAAATAGTTCATATTATCAGCCAACAAAAGCCATAATTTTAAAAATACTTTTTCAAAATAAAATTATTTACAATAAAAAAACACCACAAACCTCGAATCCCCTTTCTGGACCATGAAACTGCCTTGATTTTAATCTTACTTTGAACTTCTTCATTTTCAACATAATTTTTAACATCATCAACATTTAAACCAACACTTTCACTTAATTTTAACACAACCTCTAACACAGGACATTCTCCATCGGTAAAATAACTTTTAAACAACTTTTCCTGAAGCTGCAACAAAAAAGAATTTTAGTTTGTTGGCCAACCATTAAAACCAAGGTGGTCGTTACCTCATTTTGCTTGGCTCCAGTTGGATCCACCATTAAAGCAAATTCAAGCGCACAGTGAGCTAGGACACTGTAGGGAAAGTGAGAACTTTTGTAAGTAAAATCAATTCCTACTTCTTTACCAATTGAAATCAAACGTCGCGAACTAATTAAAAATATTACATTTTTAAGTTGAAAATCATAAGTTATACCTTTTAAAAGTTAACAATAGAAAATAACAGTGTTACCTGTCTGAGTTTGGCCCATATTCAGGGGGTTTTAGTACCCCATCAACTGGCATGTTGGGTCTTAAAAGATATGGCTCCCAGGTCACCTTGACAACAAAGCATTTTAGACAATTGAATGCTATTTTTAATAAAACAGAATTACCTTAAAATCAAATTTATCTCGTGATTTTTCGATTGCAGTTTCCATATTCTTTTTCCCAACATAACACCAGGGTCACATGATATCGGATACAACTTGGATGTGAATCAACTTTTTGGTTGCCATGATGTTTCCACAATAAGTTTAACCAGTTTCCACAGTTAATCTAGATATAAATATATATATGGTTAATCTACCAGCTACAGATAATAATATTACTCAATTTTCAAAGTCGTCAGTTAACTGTACTGAAAGACTAACTAACTACTATCTACCAACAAAGTGTACAAAACAACTTGTCGTAGCCCTATGCTTTATACCATTACTCTGCGATGATAGTTTATTTGTATATACCAGGTTGAAGGCGTATGAGCACATATCGTCTTATTGCTATAACTTATTGTTGGTTAGTACGATCAGTATGTCAGTTTGTTTCTTTTATTCTGCAGTTTTGCTGCAACATAGTAAATTGTTTGTTTTCCTTCCTCGATTATGCCAAGTCATTCTGATTTGCAAAAAAATCAACTCTCTTACACCCACAAGCGTGTATACAAAAAGTTATATACAAAATGTTAACTAAATTTTTAAATTGTACTAATTAAACCAGAAAAAAAATAAAAAGATCAAATTATTATATTGTAGGTTATGTTAAAGCGAAATAATTTGCTAATTTAATTCCATCGCCCGCATATAAAACATATCATATTTAAGACATCGATGTTTTCATCGAAGTTACGTGAAAATCCAAAACAAAAACATTTAAATTTAATAAATCGATTCAATAAACATGTTGTACCTCGAAGATTATTTGGAAGTAATTGAACATTTGCCGATCGATTTAAGGGAAAAGTTCACTGACATGCGAGAAATGGATTTACAGGTTGGGATTTGAACTAGGTTTTCTGACAAATAACAATCTGACATTGTCAAAAAATTAATTTGTCATTTGTGATAATTAATATGCCTGTTGTAAATTACCCTCAAACTGATGTATTCAATTTCATTTAACAGTAACTTTTACTGGATTAGATTCAACACCTTTAAAATGTATGCTTGCTATGACAAAAAACTCAAGCAAACTGACTAATTTGTTATTCATATTAAATCCTTTTAACCCAGGTTCGAAACAATATGGAAGAACTTGATGAAAAAGCAAAGAAACTTTTTAATCGCTGCAATATAAAAAAAGCTAAAGTATCTGGTGCAGATGAAGCTTACGAAGAAATTAGGAAGGAATATTACAAAACTTTGGAAGATACGGATCAGAAGGTGTTTCATATATTAACACCGGCTAACATCTTTTTAGAATACTTTTGTTTAATTATAGTGAAATGGCATTATACTGCATACAAATCGGGCACTGTGTTCGAGTACAAATCAGGTCTTGCATCTGTGTATTATTATTTTAAAATTATCATATCTAACAATATATTGTTGTTAGGTTCAGCTTGCAAATCAAATGTATGACTTGGTTGACAGACACCTGCGAAAACTTGATCAAGAATTGTCCAAGTTCAAAATGGAGTTGGAAGCAGACAACGCAGGCATAACCGAAGTTTTAGAGCAAAGATCTCTCGAGTTAGACAATTCATTGGCGCAACAAAATATTGCTGTGCAGGTCCAACTCAACTTGTTTAAAGTATAGGAAAAAATAAGAGTGACAAAATATATTTTAAACAACATTTTACCAACAGAGTAACAAGGAACGAAAGAAACACCCTCTTAGTCAACCCATCCCGGTCACTTTATCTACAAATGTTTTGTCTGGTGTTCCTGAGAAAAAAATCAAAACTGAAATTATTCGAAATTATAGTGAACCAATTTTCACGAAGCAACTAGAACAGAAAGAAAATACAACCAATAATGAGAAATATGTTTTAGGTAAATCTTTAGTGATAACGTTAACAAAACCATGATATATAAGTTAATACTTATAGTTTCTAGTGTTTGACTATGTGTTTTTTAATTTTGTTTTGCAGAAAAAGATCACAGAAATGATTTCCCGATGGTTGATACACAAGAACTGACTGTGGGATTCCCACAAGCTTTAAGCACTGTAAAGCCAACCTTTGATATACTTAAACCCAACGAGTCAATGACAACAGATATTGATGGCATGGAGTTGCTAGACACAAGCGGCGAACACGTCAGTGACTCAAGTCTGGGCTCAATTCCTGGTTCATTTGGTCATCGACCTTCTCGCACTAAGAAACAAACCTCCAAAGCTGCAGCATGGGTCCAGGAACGAATGCAGGCCGAAGCAAGACAAGAACAAAGAAAAAAAGAACACCAACCTCTAGGTTTAAACGTTGTTGAACCATCTAACGAGAACCAAAGTAGCAGGGTTGAAGTGTTGGGTAGTTCTACTGTGGAGTGGACTTGTGACCCAAACGAGCCAAGGTATTGCATTTGTAACCAGGTCTCCTACGGTGAAATGGTTGGCTGTGATAATGAACAGTGCCCCATCGAGTGGTTTCATTATGGCTGTGTTGGCCTCATGGAGGCGCCAAAGGGCAAGTGGTTTTGTCCGCAATGTACTCAAACAATGAAACGTAGAAACAAAAAGTAATAAAACAAAAATTGTAAATAATTATCAGTTGTCACACATGTACCACCTTTAATCTTTCTAGTTGTTAACAGTTGTTTGTTAGGGTAGCACTGATATATAATATTGAAATATTTTGTGTTAGTTTCTGAATCAATAAAATTGCAACATTTAAAATATGAAGGTAATAATTTATTGGGTTAGCATGATTGTTGGTAAAAATAAACTAAAGAAAATTGCACTTTTTTGTTAATGTTGATATAGCTTACGATCAGTTGATCCCGAACAAAGATTTCATATCAGAGAGAGAAAGTTTAACTTTATTGTCCCGGTCAGCTCCTTCCATTACTGAATTAGCAATCAACAATTTCCGATCTTGCAACTGAATTGGGAACAGTTTGCAACAGTTATTAAAATACAATAAAACTATTTCAATCAACCCCTTTTCTAGCAAATAGAGCAGTTAATAAAATTGAATATATTTCATCACCTTTAATATTTGCTCTTCTACCGTCTTTTCAACAACAAACTTGTGAACAAAAACTTTCTTTTTTTGCCCAACTCGGTAGATTCTGTCAAATGCCTTCAACATAAATAAACAGATTAGCCAAAACAATTTTATCTTATTGCTTAGATATAAAACCGGCAAACGACCTGTTTTTCTAGGGCTGGGTTCCAGTGCATATCCAGCAGGAATAAATGATTAGCTCCGACCAAATTCAGTCCAACTCCACCAGCTTGCAGCGAAACCAACATTATCTTAAAAAACATACAATTTAATATTAAGGTTTAAACACTGATTAATATAACGGGCATGGAAACAATTACTGGTTAACACACAACTCAACATGAGTTACTGTTTAAAGAAACGGAAAATAATTTATGACATTTTTTTACTTTATGTTTTAATTGAAAGTTAAACCTTGGGCTCCAAAAATTCCTTGTTAAATAAATTGACCAATTCCATTCTTTTCTGTGCAGTTACAGATCCATCAATGACAGAATAACTTAAATTGGCCAACCTTAAATGATGACTCAGTACATTCAACATACTCGTCCACTGACTTATAATCACACATTTGTCGTCGGGTTTTTCAAAGCTAAAAAGGGGCCAAGTAGTTATTAGGCAAATTCAAAACAAAAACCTAAATATTGACTTACTTTAAAATATTTAATCTGTCCATCACAAACTTGATTTTACTGCTAGTAGATGAAATTTCAAAATATTTTAACTTGTCTTTTTCAATAACTTGATCAGCTTTAAAAGAACAGGAATTGTCTAAACAATAAAATATTGATTACTTTTAATGGTTATAACAATTAACTACTTTTCATTATTTAAAGATTTGTTTATAGTACTGTAACAATTACACAATTTAAAACTTTAACTTTATATAACATACTCTATTACCATGCTGGCAGTGGCACCCTTAAATAACAGCAGTATAAAAAAAAACAAACAAACTTGTAAGTGAAAGTGAACCAAGCAAATCCTCCACTGCAATTTCCTTCTTCTCTTTCTCGAGCAAATCTGTGTCGAATTTATTCTTTAAAAGGCTCAGATGTCCACAACATTGTCTCAATCTGAACAAAGTTGCAGTTAATCAACCCCAGTCCTTATATTTAGTGTTAGTTTAACTTCGATCTCTACACATCTTAAACAATTTTTACACACATTAGGTGTTTTTATTACTGTTGGTCTGCTGAGAACCAGCTAATGTCGCACCAGCAGCGTCAATCTAACCAATGAAGCTAATGCACCAGCAGTGTCAATCTAACCAATAAAGCTAATGCACCAGCTGTGTTAAATAACCAATAACCAGCCAATGCACCAGCTGTGTTAAACTAACCAATAACCAGCCAATGCACCAGCTGTGTTAAACTAACCAATAAAGCTAATGCACTAGCTGTGTCAATCTAACCAATAACGCTAATGCACCAGCTGTGTTAAATAACCAATAACCAGCCAATGCACCAGCTGTGTTAAATAACCAATAAAGCTAATGCACCAGCTGTGCTAAATAACCAATAACCAGCCAATGCACCAGCTGTGTTAAATACCCAATAACCAGCCAATGCACCAGCTGTGTTAAATACCCAATAACCAGCCAATGCACCAGCAGTGTTAAATACCCAATAACCAGCCAATGCACCAGCAGTGTTAAATACCCAATAACCAGCCAATGCACCAGCTGTGTTAAACTAACCAATAATCAGCCAATGCACCAGCTGTGTTAAATAACCAATAAAGCCAATGCACCAGCAAGGTTAAATACCCAATAACCAGCCAATGCACCAGCTGTGTTAAATAACCAATAACCAGCCAATGCACCAGCTGTGTTAAATACCCAATAACCAGCCAATGCACCAGCAGTGTTAAATACCCAATAACCAGCCAATGCACCAGCTGTGTCGATAAACCAATGAATTCTAACCTCAATAACATAACTAGCAGAGTGGTTGAAGTAAATTTTTTTTCCTCTGATTTTGAATCAAAATAATGAGAAGTTGTTTTGTGAAGTTGTTTGTTTTTTTCGTATTTCATGAAAGCTGCTTGAGAATCTGACTTTAACTTGTCATAAACCTGGAATTTAAATAAAATTTAATTAAGAAAAATATATTTGTATAATAGTGTTGCTAGTTAACCTCTTGCTCAACCGAACTAAGTTGAAGACGGTGAGTTTCGAAAGTCCTACTGGGAAGGTTCACCAAAGCTTTTCCATCTAATCCCTTTTGACTTTTTTCCCTTGAGGAAAAAGTTTTAATTTAATTTTATATCAAGTAGAATTGACAGACTGTAGCCTAAACCAAATTTACTGAGAGTCTAATGCAGAACGTTGACTTAATACTATTCAGAAAATAGGGTTTTGCACATTTTCTCAATGTTTTTCAAGTTATGTTATTAGGGTTAAAAAATTCAATAATTTCGTTAACCTCAAGGTAGTTATCTTGAAATAAGTGTAAACCTACAACTAATTTAACTTTGTGCATTCAATCCTAAGTTGATATTAAAATTTACCTTCTAAGTACAAAGCATGACACTAAAGTTTTAAGTCTTTGCTGCCCTCTAGTGGTTTTGTTGCTCACTTGATTTTTCCAAAGTTTAAACTCGTTGAATGGTTTGCAGTGCAGAAACTTGATCATCGCAAACATATCAGATTCGTCGTTCTGGACCGGGGTGCCTGGGGTACAAAAAATTATCCAGTTTAAAACAATCTATTTATAATGGAACACAGTGAGCGAGGTTTATCTATGTATGGTTGTATTGAAAATTTATAAACCTTAAAAAAAGCTGGCATTTGTGGCATGTAGGTAAACTTATATTAGCAACTATATAACAACAAAAATACAGCAAAATCTGCCAATAAATGCCATTATACATTACTCATTGTTAAGGAATTATGAAATTTTGTAATAAATACCTGACATGGCCCATCTAGAATGTGCAGAAAGGGAACATGCAGCAACACTGGTTTGACTTTTGTAATTCTTGATTTGATGAGATTCGTCCAGAATTATTCTCCTCCATTTTATTTGAAATAATGAATTCTCTAACAATAAAAGTTTAATTATTAATATGTTATTTAATATTATTATACATTATTACCTTCACCAGTTTTGCTTTTTGTTTCTGCATTTTTTTTAACATGGCAGCTCCTAACTAAAATATTAAAATAATTAGTGAGAAATGTTTCAATCCTGTTGTCCCTAACTCACTGATGTCTTAATATACTACCTTTCAAACTGACCTAGATTATAAGTGGTGATAACGACGTCAAATTCAGCCAAAAATTCAGGATTTTTTTCTCTTTTACTTCCATGATATAAATGAACGTTTAATAAATTCCCCTCACACCTACAATAAGAGGTTTTAGTTTATATTGTAACCACAATCAGCAAGTAATAATAAAAAGTCACCAACCTGTTGTTAATCTCACATTCCCAATGGAAGATTAGAGAGGCTGGCGCAACAATTAGGGTTCCACCACTTATTGACACTAAAAAGTAGAAGAAAATTACAATTAAGAAAAAAGCTTAAATTAGGTGATCAAAAACATAATCAAAACAAGTTTCTTACATTTCTCCGCAACATTTTCGCCTTCATCTGAAAATTGTTCCTTTTTTTCATCATTTTCAATCTTAATGTTTTCACTTTCTACAGGTTCAACTTTTAATTTCTTTTCATTTTGCTAAAAAATATTTAAATAATTTCATAACTAGCATATCTTATAAAAACTAGCATATTTTATAAAAAACATGCAAAAATAAATGTAATACTAAAAAGGTTTTACCATTCACAAGCAAAATATAAAAGATTGAAAAAAAAGTTTTCTTATATAAAAGTATTAAAGCAAATTAAATAACTCTCACCAATTCCCTTTGTTTAAGTATAAGAGATATCATGGTCAATGTTTTGCCCAAACCCATGTCATCTGCCAATATTCCACCGGAAACTAACTGGCGTTCCCTCCATACCATCCATGCTAATGCTTGCCGCTGGTGGACCATTAGGTTAACCTGGGTAAGAAAGTTGAAATGTGTGGGTACAATATAAGACATAGGTTTGGTGGCCATTAGGTTAACCTGGGTAAGAAAGTTTAAATGTGTGGGTACAATATAAGACATAGGTTTGGTGGCCATTAGGTTAACCTGGGTAAGAAAGTTTAAATGTGTGGGTACAATATAAGACATAGGTTTGGTGGCCATTAGGTTAACCTGGGTAAGAAAGTTTAAATGTGTGGGTACAATATAAGACATAGGTTTGGTGGCCATTAGGTTAACCTGGGTAAGAAAGTTTAAATGTGTGGGTACAATATAAGACATAGGTTTGGTGGCCATTAGGTTAACCTGGGTAAGAAAGTTTAAATGTGTGGGTACAATATAAGACATAGGTTTGGTGGCCATTAGGTTAACCTGGGTAAGAAAGTTTAAATGTGTGGGTACAATATAAGACATAGGTTTGGTGGCCATTAGGTTAACCTGGGTAAGAAAGTTTAAATGTGTGGGTACAATATAAGACATAGGTTTGGTGGCCATTAGGTTAACCTGGGTAAGAAAGTTTAAATGTGTGGGTACAATATAAGACATAGGTTTGGTGGCCATTAGGTTAACCTGGGTAAGAAAGTTTAAATGTGTGGGTACAATATAAGACATAGGTTTGGTGGCCATTAGGTTAACCTGGGTAAGAAAGTTTAAATGTGTGGGTACAATATAAGACATAGGTTTGGTGGCCATTAGGTTAACCTGGGTAAGAAAGTTTAAATGTGTGGGTACAATATAAGACATAGGTTTGGTGGCCATTAGGTTAACCTGGGTAAGAAAGTTTAAATGTGTGGGTACAATATAAGACATAGGTTTGGTGGCCATTAGGTTAACCTGGGTAAGAAAGTTTAAATGTGTGGGTACAATATAAGACATAGGTTTGGTGGCCATTAGGTTAACCTGGGTAAGAAAGTTTAAATGTGTGGGTACAATATAAGACATAGGTTTGGTGGCCATTAGGTTAACCTGGGTAAGAAAGTTTAAATGTGTGGGTACAATATAAGACATAGGTTTGGTGGCCATTAGGTTAACCTGGGTAAGAAAGTTTAAATGTGTGGGTACAATATAAGACATAGGTTTGGTGGCCATTAGGTTAACCTGGGTAAGAAAGTTTAAATATGTGGGTACAATATAAGACATAGGTTTGGTGGCCATTAGGTTAACCTGGGTAAGAAAGTTTAAATGTGTGGGTACAATATAAGACATAGGTTTGGTGGCCATTAGGTTAACCTGGGTAAGAAAGTTTAAATATGTGGGTACAATATAAGACATAGGTTTGGTGGCCATTAGGTTAACCTGGGTAAGAAAGTTTAAATATGTGGGTACAATATAAGACATAGGTTTGGTGGCCATTAGGTTAACCTGGGTAAGAAAGTTTAAATATGTGGGTACAATATAAGACATAGGTTTGGTGGCCATTAGGTTAACCTGGGTAAGAAAGTTTAAATATGTGGGTACAATATAAGACATAGGTTTGGTGGCCATTAGGTTAACCTGGGTAAGAAAGTTTAAATATGTGGGTACAATATAAGACATAGGTTTGGTGGCCATTAGGTTAACCTGGGTAAGAAAGTTTAAATATGTGGGTACAATATAAGACATAGGTTTGGTGGCCATTAGGTTAACCTGGGTAAGAAAGTTTAAATATGTGGGTACAATATAAGACATAGGTTTGGTGGCCATTAGGTTAACCTGGGTAAGAAAGTTTAAATATGTGGGTACAATATAAGACATAGGTTTGGTGGCCATTAGGTTAACCTGGGTAAGAAAGTTTAAATGTGTGGGTACAATATAAGACATAGGTTTGGTGGCCATTAGGTTAACCTGGGTAAGAAAGTTTAAATGTGTGGGTACAATATAAGACATAGGTTTGGTGGCCATTAGGTTAACCTGGGTAAGAAAGTTTAAATATGTGGGTACAATATAAGACATGGGTTTGGGGGCCATTAGGTTAACCTGGGTAAGAAAGTTTAAATGTGTGGGTACAATATAAAACATGGGTTTGGTCCCATTAGGTTAACCTGGGTAAGAAAGTTTAAATATGTGGATACAATATAAGACATGGGTTTGGGGGCCATTAGGTTAACCTGGGTAAGAAAGTTTAAATGTGTGGGTACAATATAAGACATGGGTTTGGTGGCCATTAGGTTAACCTGGGTAAGAAAGTTTAAATGTGTGGGTACAATATAAGACATGGGTTTGGTGGCCATTAGGTTAACCTGGGTAAGAAAGTTTAAATGTGTGGGTACAATATAAGACATGGGTTTGGTGGCCATTAGGTTAACCTGGGTAAGAAAGTTTAAATGTGTGGGTACAATATAAGACATGGGTTTGGTGGCCATTAGGTTAACCTGGGTAAGAAAGTTTAAATATGTGGGTACAATATAAGACATAGGTTTGGTGGCCATTAGGTTAACCTGGGTAAGAAAGTTTAAATATGTGGGTACAATATAAAACATGGGTTTGGGGGCCATTAGGTTAACCTGGGTAAGAAAGTTTAAATGTGTGGGTACAATATAAGACATGGGTTTGGTGGCCTTCAGGTTAACCTGGGTAAGAAAGTTTAAATGTGTGGGTACAATATAAGACATGGGTTTGGTGGCCTTCAGGCTAACCTGGGTAAAAAAGTTTACATGTGTGGTTACAATATAAAACATGGTGGGCCACCTAGATAAGCTTATGTTTAGGCACTTACCAGTAATCCTTTAGGATCTTTCAGTTGTGTCGCTGGTGTAGGGCAAGTTTCCAAGGACTCGTGCAAGCTTTCAATTGCTTCACTAGTTACCTTTATGAAAAATTCACCAAAAGTTTAATTTAACAAATATATTAAATTAAAAAAGAAGATAAAGCCGTAACATAAAATTTAAATAAATTTAGAAAGTTTACCTTGGCCACTGTTGTTATTCTTTTAGCCGTCATTCTCCCACCATAATACTGCTCATAATTACTTCCATTGGGTTGATAACTTTCCTCAGTGAGATCAATAACATTAAACTTAGATGTTACTTCTTTTATTCGGTCTTCATTTGGTTTATTTGCTGGCTCCACAGGAGTATTAAGTTGACTCAATTTTAAGTCCTTCAACTTTGTTTTTAACTCATTAATTTGATCTTGAAGTCTTTTACCCCCATCTGGTAATTTCTTTAAATCAACCGACCGGAGCAATCCTTCTTTTTTTTCGAGTGCGTCCTTAATTGCTTTTATTTCAGAATTTTCGTATTTCTGCTCGATTTTTGGTTTATATTGATTTATTGTGGAATCCATTTTAGGTTTGATTGGCATAGGTTTGGTGCTCCATACAATGTTTTTATTTTTTTCCAAATTTGACGAGTAGTGGAGAGAACCAGATGGTTTTGAGTTGTAAAAATCTGCATTTTTTGTAACTGCGTTAGGTTTTGTAGAAAATTTCTGTAGTTCACCATGTCTTATATTGGTCCTAGGATCATAATTTGACTTTTTTGATAAAGTTCTATGGTTTTGTTTTAAGTTTTCATAATGTTTAGGTGGAAATTCCTTTGGTTTTTCTCTGTATTTGGATTTGTCAAAATTTAAACTTTGAGTTTGCTGTGGTTTTGGATACACTTGCCCCTCGTTATCAGTATTACATTCCGACACAGTTTGTTTTGTTAAATTATTTGAATTTTCCTTTGAATAAAGTGGATTTGTGTTTGAATGGTGGGTTGGAAATTGTTTGTTCCGTTTAGTTTTCTGGATGTTTTTAGGAATGAAGCGACTTGCAACTTTATCCTCGATGAAATTAATCTTTGGTTTGGTTTGAGGTGAAAACTGATCTTCCACGTTTTGTTGATTTATATTTTTCGGAGGAACGGGTTGGAAGTGAGACGTAAGACTCGTCTGTTTGGAATTATCCATAACTTTAACAAAAACTTAAATAACTGAAAAACTTTAAAACAAATTATTAATTACGGAAATCTAATAATTGGCATCAAGTGGTTGTAACACTAGACTTCACTCCATGAAGTTCAAGGTTTGAACCCCATTGCTTGCATGTAATACTGACAGCGTGAGTAAAATAATATGAACCCCTGCCGAACCAAAAACCAATCAGAATGTCAACTATAATCAATAATAACTCATATTGGCACTATTAACTTAAAACTGGATCAGAGTAGCAAATATTGTTCTATGTTTAAGCTGTGGAGATTTACATTCTGGTATCAGAAAACATGAAAAAAAAGATCTATAAACAAATAAAATTGAAATAGTTTGTTTTTTTTATAGCAAATGAAATTTGCCACCATTAATATAATGTTAGCTTACTACGAACGTGTTACTTACCATGTTTTAACAAAGATTCGTGCTTTTCATTAAATATACTGCGTGACCTTTTTATTAACAACTTAATTAAAAATTTTAAGCCACGCGGGCATTCAGGGGAATCACCTACTCTTTACGGTTCTGCTTTGCTGGGTCTAACTCATATGTTGACTTATTATTATTCTATAATTATTATCATACTAAAAACAAAACAGGGAATTTACCTTTTTAAAAGTTCGTAAAATAATAAAAACAAAATATAAAAACTTAAGAATACGCAAAATGTTGGTCACACGTTGTATATTAAACTCCTTTTGTAACAACTTGAAAATATCAAACAAACAAGCCAGGTAAATTTAAAAAAAGATTAATTTTTGCATTTTAAAGCTGTAAAGCAAGGCCACTTTAACTTTCCTTAACGGATATTTTCTTTTTATATATATTTCTTTATCCTCATGTGGGAAGGTGGAATGCCCAAACATAGAGTAACATCGGTTACTCTGACCCAGTCTCGAGTTGCCAGTGGCAGTTTGGGATATTATTGATTATAATTGCCCGGTAATTATGCTGCTGATTTTCATACCGTTTATACTGTTATAGCGCCTTACTCAAGGGCACTACAGCATAAGAACATTGGGGATTGAACCCACGACCTTATGGTGGTGTAGCAAGTGTTTTTACCACTACACTACACCACATTGCCGGTTAGTTTAACATTCCGATTTTTATATTATTTAATACTGTATACTTTTATAAATAAAAAGTAACCCGCAAGCTTTAACACAGTAAAACAATCCTTTTCAGGTTTATATCAAACGTTATATCTTACCATTCAATAAATTCTATATCGGAAAAGAGTCCAATTTTAATTGCTCATGGCGTTTTGGGAAATAAAAATAATTTTACCTCAGTATCAAAGAAACTTGCAATTGAAACGGGAAGAACTGTAAGTAAAAATAAAAACATTTTTTTTTTAAAATTTTAATTATTGAGTATTCTAAATACTGCAGGTAGTAACATATGATGCTCGAAATCATGGAAAAAGCAAACATTTTGATGAAATGGATATCTCATTGGTAAGCAAGGATGCTATACAACTACTGGACGCCCTTGATATAGAAAAATGTGTTTTTCTTGGTCATAGCATGGGGGGAAGAACTGCCATGTACACAGCGCTACATCAGGTATTACCTAATTGAAAATATTAATAAGTATAAAAACATGTAATTGTTTAAACATTACACAATTTGCAGCCTGAGAGAATTGATAAACTTATCGTTGTGGATGCAACCCCAGCTCAACGTTTTTCTCCACGAATAAAAGGTAAAAAAATAAAAGGTGGGGACCACAAATAAAAGGATAACAATTGTAAATTGTTTTTATGATCCTTATACCTAGGTTCAATAGTGAGTTATGTTGAAGCTATGATGAATGTTTCTTGGCAAGAAACCGAATCGTTGTCTGCAGCTCGTTGGAATGCTGACCGGCAACTACTTTCTGCAATACAAGTTAGTTACATGTTTGTTAGTTTTAACTCTTAGTTCATGATTGAATCATAATTTTTTATTTAAGGATGACGACGTTCGAAACTTTATTCTCATGAATGTTGATGAAACAAGTCCAGGTAAATTTGGTTGGAGAATAAATCTGATTCCGATTCTCAACTACCTCAAGAACACCCAACATCATCTCTTGTTCAATGATAAAGTAAAACCTGAACCTTATCTTGGCGAGGTTTTTTTCCTGGGCGGTGGAAATTCAAACTATATCCAGTAGGTTACCAAAGTATAACAATTGGTGTGATTTAAATAATAGAGGGAATAGGAATTAAAGGAAAGTAAATACTAAATGATTTCTGTTAACCCCAAATATAAAACCAACTTTGAAATTGTTCATATTTACAGGCCTTCAGATTACTCTCAGATTCGATGTTTGTTCCCAAAAGCGGTAATAAGTCACATTCCTGATTGTGGGCACTGGGTCCATGCGGATAAACCCAAAGAATTTGTTCAACAAGTTGCCGCTTTCTTGTCTTAAAGTTGTTACACAAAGTTATTTATTGTTGTATGCAGTACATGAAAAGTTTTATGCCTAATATTGCAAACCCTTACTGTTTATAGTTTAATTAAAAGCAAATAAATATAAAAAAATTGTAACTGTTGTCGATTTTTGGGTAAAAAAGTGCGTAGTTTGTATATTTATGTAATGTTTTTATCATATATACCAATATCCCCAAAACCCATAGTAGACTATACCCACTATTGACAACTGCTCATTACCAAAAGTTAGAGCAAGCTGGGTAGTAGATTAAATTATTTTTTATGGTTATGGAAACAATAAAGTAGATTAGGTCAATTTTTATAGTTAGGGCAGGCAATATGCCTACATTGACCAATATGTGCTCAAATATGGTCCAAAGTACTCAAAACCAAGATCATTTCTATGTTATTATAATTGTTAAAATACATTTCTAATCCAAATGGTAGTTTATTAACAAAATTTAGCAAATCATTTAACTGATGATAATTTAAAGTTTCGGAGCTTTTAGTATTTTTTCTTCCTCCCAATGATGAACCTGGCGCGGAGAGGGTGGACCTAAACATCAAGGTTTTGTTACTTGGTTTGTATTTTAACACAATTTTTGGTAAGACTAAAGAATAAATATTTACCGTAGAGCCAAGATCCCTTTCCATCCCAGCGCAAACTTACATTAAATTGAGATCCCTCTGAAAAACAAATATTTGGTTTATTTTTAATAACAAACTTTTTCTAAAAATCTACAACCAGTTTATAATTTAAACCACAAAATGTTGCTAATTTTAAGCTAATTTCTAGCAACAAGAAGGCAGACACAAACACATTTACGTTTTCCATTTCACTCAAAATAAAAATTGTTAACATCGCAAGTGGAGAGCTTTATGACAGAAGCAGTAAAATCTGCGAAGTTATAACCACTGGCTCCCGATCCAAACTAAGGGGAAAGTACACAAGGTGATATGTACTTACATTTTCTACAAGTTAGGAACACATATAGACCAAATAAGTGCATTTAAATGCAAACCAAATAAATGCATTATTTTGATTCGCAAAAAAAGGACATTTTAATCCATTTATTTTTTTGATATAAACGCGCCACTCTTTAAGGCGAACTGATTTTTCCTGTCAAAAAAAAACAATAAGGTAACTATAAGCCTGTTTACATGGGTGCTTAAACCGAAAAAAGCGAACCGTGTTTGAAATCGCTTTTTCAAATATGCTTGGGAGAGGTGGTTTTAAAACTCAAACACGGTTCTAAAACAAAAATTTGTTTTTTTGGCCAGCTACTATTTTTAATATATTAAAGCTTACAAGTTCAAGTCTATGAACTTTTAGTTTGCAAAAATGTTTCTAAAACATCATTTTATTTTGTTTTGCCTGCCAGAATCAAACAGCCAGACGGACAGTCGGCTAATGTAGATAACACGCTTTTGTTGTATTTTTACATATTATTAAATTATCTAATACAGCTTAAGCCACAAAAAACACCTTAGCAAGCGAACTCCAACATGGTTTAAAAAGCGCATGTAAACTGAGCTCATATCAGGATTTAAAATTAGCGCTCTTTCGCGATTCGGAACCGATCTTGAAATTATTTTAAACACGCCTATGTGAACGGGTTTATGTCGCTATAATTCTTATTCACTAAGTAACAAAAACTGTACGCTAACTTGGTCTAAAGGTCTTATGCCGGTCTAAGTTAACTATAAAAGAACAAACCAACTGGCCACCATCACCACTGTTTACAAACTTTTCTATACCGACGGATGTAATTAATAAAAAGCCACTAAGCAATGCTTTTAGTGACAGTTAAAACATACGCATAAACTTAAATGTAAAAAAACATGAAAACTCACCAGAAGCCCGGCTTAGCTTATAAGCGCCGAAAATACCAAGCGCAGCAATTGAGTAGAAAGCCCACTGAGATCGGTAAGTTGCCTTATTGGTGGACCAGAGTCCATTAAAGTAAGCCATCGTGTATTGAAGGGCAGAAACACCCTTAGGTGGGTACATCCAATGACTCCATTTGGTTGGGTAACCACTTGAATATTTTGTGTACTTTCCCATAACTCAAAATTTAAAAACCAAACCTAAAAACATTTAAAAAAATGTTACAACTACTTGCCAAAAAGTATATCAAACAAAATACAATTGATAATGTAAGACTGTAAAAGAAACCTGCGTGGTATTTCAATTTTCATTACCTTTTTAGACAGTTAAAGTACCCTATTATAATATGATGATTAATTTTCTTTAAATATTGTTTAGAATAATGACACTATGTCGCAAAATACATCCTATTATACCGCATTCAGGCATTTGCTTCTGATGCCTAAAACTGCACAATCAGGCACAATGTGCAGAATAAGCAAGTTTCTATTTTAACTGCGGGTATGCATTTTAAAAAAAAACAATTGCTCGCTAGCTTATAATGCTCCGCTAAAAAAAATGGTCAGTTAGTTGTAACAAATCGAACAACCAGGATATTCTTTTTCAAATATTCCTGGTTTAAATTAAATGAAACTCGGCATAGTTACACCACACACTATAAAACGATATATAACAATACAAACGAAAATGCTCCAATTAAATAAACTTTGTTACGAGCTAAAACGACCTTGAATATATTCAACTTAAAATCTGACGTTTTCAAGAGTCGTAGACTTGTAACCGATTAAAGACAGATTTTGGCCACCATAAACATTATTTTTTTTATATCTTTATCCTCGATGTGGAAGTTCGAATGTGTGACCCAAAGATAGAGTAGCAACAGTTACCCCGACCAAGTCTAGAGTTGCATTTAGCAGTTTTTGGGATATTATAGATTTATAATTTCCCGATAATAAAGCTGCTGATTAAGTATTGGCTTAGCAAGAGTTCATACCATTCATATCGCCTTACGAGAGCGATGGGGATTGAACCCACGACGGCACGTGGTTTAGCAAGTGTTCTTACCACTACATCACGCTATTACAAGAATTGTTTGCTGCATAACATGACTTTTAAAATAGTTTAAAATCAGGTGTACAAATAATAATAACCGATATTCACTACTAATTTACTGATTTATTTACAACATATTCGGTATTAATTAACATTAGCCTGCTTAACAAAATTGCATTGCACCTACCCGTTATCTGCTTAAAGAACTTCAAGAAATCATACAGTGAATGAGAAAAGATTAAATTAAAAGGATTTAAATAAGAGATAAATTTAAATATAAGAATACATTATCCTACGTTTCTAAGTTAACTTTAGTCAAACTACAAAAAATAAAACAAAGGGCGCTGTGACAAAGTTTGTTTGTCCAAGTTGCAATAAATTTAAAGGTAAACCTGCATTGAAAATTACGAAAGCACAATTTAAATTATATTGAATCAACTAATTAGTAGAAATTAACAAATATGACTTTAAGAGCGATAATTTCATTGCCACAGCGCAGTCGTTACTCAAGGTCGTTAAAAGGTCCGCGGTCGGTCGTTCCATAAAGGGCAAGGATTGATATTTGTTTACAATATCACAGAATCATCATCATCCTGTGCTGCAAACGGGTTGTATTCGCAGTTTGCACAAGCGCAAGACTTGATGTAAGGAATGGAATGAAAAGAAACACTTCCATCTGGGCATGAAAGCGTTACGTTCCTTGTCTCCACCAAAGCAGGTTTGCAGCAGTGACAGTTTGTCTAAGATACAAATAAGCATAATGTTAAAAATAAGGTTTTAAATTTAAATATTTAAACCTAAAGTTGCACAATCGGTGTTAACTTCACCTGCACAAACGGTGGTTGCGAGATCATTGTGACGTTTGAAGCACATTGGCCCTGGCAAGCAGTTAGTTCAACATTTCCATCACTCACACAACCATCAACTTGTAGTTGGGTTTGGAGCAATATTGGGCTACAATTTGGCTTCTCGATTTGTTTAGGAACTGTGAAAGAAATAGTTTTTCAATTTTCAGGTTTTCGTGAAGTAAGTACAAAAAATGATGGATGCAGTTTCGAATATTTATGTTATTCATAACTAGCACTAAACTAACCGCAATGTGGGCAACATTCCCCATCAACATATTTAAAATCTTCGGTTAATTCGTCGCACAGGTCGCAATTTTCAAACTGATCCTCGCAATAAATTCCATTCTCGGCATCCACGCACGAGCAAGTAACACAATCGTTGATAACCCAAGTTTCTCCGATGTCCTTGTGGGTGCCGTTGTACTCGCACACTAAAACAAATTATTTTTAAATTACGTCGATTTCGGTAGACTATTTACGATTTTTTAAACATTTAGGTAATCAACATTAAATATTGTTTCACAATTAAACATTAATTTTACCATTTGAAACACAGTGACAACATTCATCTGAATTTTCATCATTCAAGAGCACTTCTCCTGGGCCGCAAGATGTCTCTGTGAGTCGGCAAACTTTCGAGCATTCCTTCATGTTGTTCTCACATCTACAAACTTGACATTCACTTTCCCAGATGTTGTCCGGCTGAAACAGTAACCGTGTTATATTTACATCATTTAGCGCGGTTTACAACATTTACACTTACCACTGGTCTGTTGTAGTCGATGCCCTCATAAACACATGGTGGCTCCGATGTGGTTGTTTCTACCATACTTGGTGTGGTTTTAATGGTAGTAACTTCACCAGTAGATGCAGTTGTGGTAAGACTGCCAGATGGTGTTGTGGTTTCAACCATCTTATTGGTAGTTACACCAGTTGAGGATGTGGTAGTTCCAACAACCATATTGGTAGTTTTACTGCTAGGTGGTGTGGTGGTTTGTATTAACACTGCTCTAGTGGTTGTTATGGTAACATTGTATGGTGCACACATGCAGCAAGTTCCTAAAACCAAATTAAATCGAATGTTTTTTAATGTTCATTATAATCCAAATGAAAATTTAACAAACCTGGAATCTCAATAAATCTTTCGCTTAATTCATCGCAGTGGTCTTGTGTAAGTCTGCATTGATTAGTGTCACAATGTTCCTTGCCGTCCAGACATTGGCAGTAAATGCAATCACCCTTCCAATACCATTCACCCTCCTTCAAGTTTAACAATAGTCAAATTATGAAGTTATATTAAAATATTGGCATTAAGTGAAAAGCAAATATAAACCTCATAAGATCTTCCGTTATGAACACAGTGGTTTTCACAATCCGACTCATACTGAATACATTTCCTTGTGACAGGATCCTTTACGTATCCACTTTCACAAACACACAAGTCACATTCCGGCACTGCTTCAACACCGCATCTCGATGGAAGTTCATCTAGGAGATAAAAGATTTAAAATCTTGCAACATTTACCTCGCCCGTTTCATTTTAAATTTAATTATTATAAAGTACATTTGGTAAAAAACAGCATTTGGGCAACATACACTTTTATTAAACAAACAATTAATTTATAATAATCTTACCTTCCGCTAGCAACTTCTGGTTTTGACAAGTGACATAACATTTACAGTCCCATGAACAATTTCCAGTAACTCCTTCTGTAGTCATGACAACGGTGGTGGAAACCTTAAAAATTTTAATATTTTATTTAATTTGTTTTTTTAAAACTCATTTAAAATACCAAAAAAACGAAACTTTAAACAATACCTCAGACATAGTTGTAGTGATACCAGCTCTAGAAGTTGTTGTGCCTACAACAGACCCACTTGTGGTTGTTTCTTGTCCAGTACCAGAAGTTGTGGTGCCTACAACAGAACCACTTGTGGTTGTTTCTTGTCCAGCACTAGAAGTTGTGGTGCCTACAACAGATCCACTTGTGGTTGTTTCTTGTCCAGCACTAGAAGTTGTGGTGCCTACAACAGAACCACTTGTGGTTGTTTCTTGTCCAGCACTAGAAGTTGTGGTGCCTACAACAGAACCACTTGTGGTTGTTTCTTGTCCAGCACTAGAAGTTGTGGTGCCTACAACAGAACCACTTGTGGTTGTTTCTTGTCCAGCACTAGAAGTTGTGGTGCCTACAACAGAACCACTTGTGGTTGTTTCTTGTCCAGCACTAGAAGTTGTGGTGCCTACAACAGACCCACTTGTGGTTGTTTTCTGTCTAGCAGCAGAAGTTGTGGTGCCTACAACTGACCCACTTGTGGTTGTTTCATGTCCAGCACTAGAAGTTGTGGTGCCTACAACTGACCCACTTGTGGTTGTTTCTTGTCCAGCACTAGAAGTTGTGGTGCCTACAACTGACCCACTTGTGGTTGTTTCTTGTCCAGCACTAGAAGTTGTGGTGCCTACAACAGAACCACTTGTGGTTGTTTCTTGTCCAGCACTAGAAGTTGTGGTGCCTACAACAGAACCACTTGTGGTTGTTTCTTGTCCAGCACTAGAAGTTGTGGTGCCTACAACAGACCCACTTGTGGTTGTTTTCTGTCTAGCAGCAGAAGTTGTGGTGCCTACAACTGACCCACTTGTAGTTGTTTCATGTCCAGATTGACCAGATGTGGTTGTAACACTAGATTGACCAGATGTGGTTGTAACACCTGATTGACCAGATGTGGTTGTGACACCAGATTGACCAGATGTGGTTGTGACACCAGGTTGACCAGATGTGGTTGTGACACCGGATTGACCAGATGTGGTTGTGACACCAAATTGACCAGATGTGGTTGTAAAACCGGATTGACCAGATGTGGTTGTAACACCAGATTGACCAGATGTGGTTGTAACACCAGATTGACCAGATGTGGTTGTAACACCGGATTGACCAGATGTGGTTGTTACACGAGGTTGGCCAGATGTGGTTGTGACACCGGATTGACCAGATGTGGTTGTGACACCAGGTTGACCAGATGTGGTTGTAACACCAGATTGACCAGATGTGGTTGTGACACCAGATAGACCAGATGTGGTTGTAACACCAGATTGACCAGAAGTGGTTGTGACACCAGATTGACCAGATGTGGTTGTAACACCTGATTGACCAGATGTGGTTGTGACACCAGATTGACCAGATGTGGTTGTGACACCAGATAGACCAGATGTGGTTGTAACACCAGATTGACCAGAAGTGGTTGTGACACCAGATTGACCAGATGTGGTTGTGACACCG
This sequence comes from Corella eumyota, assembly GCF_963082875.1. Classification (NCBI taxonomy): domain Eukaryota; kingdom Metazoa; phylum Chordata; class Ascidiacea; order Phlebobranchia; family Corellidae; genus Corella; species Corella eumyota. Next base: position 15,587,888 of record NC_137494.1, on the reverse strand, counting down.
GATAGACCAGATGTGGTTGTGACACCAGATTGACCAGATGTGGTTGTAACACCGGATTGACCAGATGTGGTTGTAACACCAGATTGACCAGATGTGGTTGTAACACCAGATTGACCAGATGTGGTTGTAACACCAGATTGACCAGATGTGGTTGTAACACCAGATTGACCAGATGTGGTTGTAACACCAGATTGACCAGATGTGGTTGTAACACCAGATAGACCAGATGTGGTTGTAACACCAGTTGTTGTTGTAGCAATGGTGCGACAATAACAGCAAGTTCCACTTGAAGAAATCAACTCCTGTCCCTATAAAAACACACGGGTTGTTACCCCATATATAAAGTATGGTTACACAAAGTTTAACTGTTTTGTATATTACTTACCATGTCACATGTTGTGATATTACAGCTTGTTTCACAGTGATATCTATTATCTTTGCATGTACATTTCTGACAAGAACTTGGGTCATATATCATATCTCCCTCCTAAAAACCCAAAGTTAAAAATAACAAAAAAAGATAAATTTTGTTACCAGATGGCTTACAACAACAGAATACGCACCACACAAACTGGTTTGGTTGTTGTAATTGGTTCCCTGGTTGTGGTTCCTACATTCGATGATGTGCTTGTTGGTAAACATTTTTCTCTCTGTGCGGGAATTGCACAACGTCCATTGACATAAATTGCATTGCTATAAATTGTAATGTTAGATAAAGTTATTAATAATTAAACAAAGTTTATTTTATATTCCTGGATACCACATTATATCTAATAAATTTGCCAATTAAAATGTTCACAATTAATAAAAGATTAAACATGAACTTACTTATGAGGGCACTTGCAGTAAAGGTTACAATTCTCTAACGGCGGGCAATTATTTTGTTCTCCCAAACAACCAAGTTGACACAAACATTCAACTCCACATGTCGTCTTAGTTGTTGTAAACATAGCAACTAATGTGAAAACATTTGGAATTTTAAGGCCATTTCAGGGTTTTTGCCTAGTAATAACTAAAGACCAAAAATTTTAATTTACCTGTCGTTGATCCACTTGTGGTTGTTCCTTGTCCAGCACTAGAAGTTGTTGTGCCTACAACTGACCCACTTGTGGTTGTTTCTTGTCCAGCACTAGAAGTTGTGGTGCCTACAACTGACCCACTTGTGGTTGTTTCTTGTCCAGCACTAGAAGTTGTGATACCTACAACAGATCCACTGGTGGTTGTTTCTTGTCCAGTACTAGAGGTTGTTGTGCCTACAACAGAACCACTTGTGGTTGTTTTTTGTCTAGCAGCAGAAGTTGTGGTGCCTACAACAGATCCACTTGTGGTTGTTTCTTGTCCAGCACTAGAAGTTGTTGTGCCTACAACTGAACCACTTGTGGTTGTTTCTTGTCCAGCACTAGAAGTTGTGGTGCCTACAACTGACCCACTTGTAGTTGTTTCTTGTCCAGCACTTGAAGTTGTGGTGCCTACAACTGACCCACTTGTGGTTGTTTCTTGTCCAGCAGCAGAAGTTGTGGTGCCTACAACTGACCCACTTGTGGTTGTTTCTTGTCCAGCACTAGAAGTTGTTGTGCCTACAACAGATCCACTTGTGGTTGTTTCTTGTTCAGCTCTAGAAGTTGTGGTGCCCACAACAGACCCACTTGTGGTTGTTTTTTGTCTAGCAGCAGAAGTTGTGGTGCCTACAACAGATCCACTTGTGGTTGTTTCTTGTCCAGCACTAGAAGTTGTTGTGCCTACAACTGAACCACTTGTGGTTGTTTCTTGTCCAGCACTAGAAGTTGTTGTGCCTACAACAGATCCACTTGTGGTTGTTTCTTGTCCAGCACTTGAAGTTGTGGTGCCTACAACTGACCCACTTGTAGTTGTTTCTTGTCCAGCACTAGAAGTTGTTGTGCCTACAACAGACCCACTTGTTGTTATTTCTTGTCCAGTACCAGAAGTTGTGGTGCCTACAACAGATTCACTTGTGGTTGTTTCTTGTCCAGTTCTAGAAGTTGTTGTGCCTACAACTGACCCACTTGTGGTTGTTTCTTGTCCAGTCCTAGAAGTTGTTGTACCTATAACAGATCCACTTGTGGTTGTTTCTTGTCCAGTTCTAGAAGTTGTTGTGCCTACAACAGATCCACTTGTGGTTGTTTCTCGTCCAGCACTAGAAGTTGTGGTGCCTACAACAGACCCACTTGTGGTTGTTTCTTGTCCTGTTCTAGAAGTTGTTGTACCTACAACTGACCCACTTGTGGTTGTTTCTTGTACAGCACTAGAAGTTGTTGTGCCTACAACAGAACCACTTGTGGTTGTTTCTTGTCCAGTTCTAGAAGTTGTTGTGCCTACAACAGACCCACTTGTGGTTGTTTCTTGTCCAGTTCTAGAAGTTGTGGTGCCTACAACTGAACCACTTGTAGTTGTTTTTATAAGTTTTTCCGCACATCTAAAACAAATAATTTTTTTTTAAATGCATTAAAAGCAAATACATTTTTATTTAACCTTTTACGTACTTGCAACAATTATCTTCAGAGTCCATCATCAAAACCTGGTTTTCTGCTAAGCAATCAGCGTTTGTTAAGTTGCAGAAAGGCACACAATGTTCAACATAGAGGCCTTCTTTATAGAAACATTGACAAGTTTCACAATCTCCACGTGTGTATGTAGTATTAACCTTAAATAGAAACAATTTAATTATATTTACTGTCAAGTTTTTAATGTTACATTTTTATGGATTACTTTTTAGCAAATGCAAAAATATTTTTAAATTTTTACCGGGTAGGTAATACCACCGACGGTACAAGGTTCATCACATGGGAAAGCAAAGTGGAGACACATTTCAGTCTCCCAGAAATCCGTGTCCTTAACTGTTCCTCCAGGACAAACACATTCCTTGCAACTATCCAACACCTTAATGCCTGGGTTTTTCTGGCCAGGTACATAGTCTGCCTGCAACAACAATTTCACCAATTTAAGTTTCATGCAACTTTCCAACCATAAAAAAATGTATAAACATGATTATTAAGGGGTGGTTAAGACCTTATAACATTTAGTTCTACCTGTTGCGCACAAGAAACAAAAACTGTGCAGTTCTTATCACAAACTGGTCCTTGTTCAGTAGTAGTAGTTGGAAGAGTGGTTGTGGACAAACTGGTTGTTGTTGGAGCTGGTGTGCAGTGGCAACAAGAATCTGGCTGGTCAACCAGCAACATTCCCTTCTGTATATTTAAAAGTTTAACTAGTGTTTGTGATGTTAAATTAAAAACACAAAAAGGACAAAGCAAAAAAATTTATAATGTATCACAACTTATAAAGTGAATACAAAATGATGCGATTAATATATAATCTTGTTATGTAAGTCGTAAAATTTACTCTGTCTAGGCTTTACTAGTTTTCTTTTTTACCCTGTTAAAATATAAAAAGCTTCACCTTAGTACAGTCATAAGTCCTAAGATTGCACTTCTGGTAACATCGAGTAACTGGAGCATCTTCAACCAACTCACAAACACATTCCTCGCACGTTCCCTGAGGAAACTTGGTTCCAACAGGGTAAGTAACTTCATTGTGAACACAACCGTCACAAGTCTCAGGGTAGCGCAAACATAACCCAGTGTCCCATGCATCATCTTGAATATTTGGATTGAGTTACTCATTATTGTATAAGCGGCACACCAATAAAACCTAAGTTTATATAAACTTACCCTTTGAAGTTCCTTCTGGACAAAAGCAAGCTTCACAAACAAAAGGATTCGCGTTAAAAGCAAACTCAGGAAGTTCCATGGGATTAAAATTTCTCATTTCTTCGCATGTAAGATTATGGAAGCACATGTCCTCACATGCTAACAGAACAAATTTAATGTTAAACAACTAAATGATGGGTACTAAAACAAGTTTTATTACAAACTTATTTTAAACCTTCTTTGATATGTTACCTTTTATCATTAGAATATAAACCAAAAACAAATACATTTATTTTTAAATCTTACACGAAAGAGTAGTAGTTGTGACAGACGGAGTTGTTGTCATCATTCTTGTTGTTGTTTTCACAATTTTGGGTTTTGTTGTTGTCTCCCCAACGCAGAGGAAAGCTGGAGGGGCAAGAATACATCTCCAGTTAGAGCGATCGTAGACATTGTATTCACTGTTCGGGCACTCACATCTAAAATATGTGAAAGGTTAACAATATAACAACATTGAATCTATGATTCAGTAAAAATAAATGGCCAGAAGAAATAAGCTTTATTTTAAGAATAAAATTTGCTGACCTGATAGTTAAAACACGATTTCTGTAATTTTACTTACTGAGCTGTGCACTCTGGCAAGGGCCCACATCCTTCAGTTCGTCCCTGGCAATCAGAAATACATAAACAATCCTGTAAACAAGTTTCAGGCCGAGAAGTTGTTGTCAGCACACCACTTGTAGTCTCAACGGCTTGTTTGGTAGTGGTTGTAAAAGGCACTACAACAGAAGTAAAGAAATATGACAAAAATAATAAATTTAACATTCTTCAGCAAAGAAACTTACCAGTTGTTGTTATTGACGTGGTTGGAGAAGACACACAAGCACAACAAGTATCTGCAACAATAATTCATGTTTTATACATACCACAAGTATTGCCTTTTTAAAAGTAACTGCAGTTATACCAATCTAATATATTTCACAAAAAAATTAAACCATTCAACTACAATTAAAACAAATGATTACCAGAAGTTCCTTGGGACAAAATCATTCCCAGTTGAGCACAAGTATCTGGGGTTAGGTTACAATTTAGTGAACAAGTTTTGGTGCCATCTTTTGTACAGTTACATGACATACAATTTCCTTGGAGCCAGGTGTTTGATTCTAACAAGATAATTAATTAAATTATGATGTCTAAATGTAAAATATAAACAGCATTCTAGATAATATAATTATACTTCGACCTATAGATATTTACAATAAGCCTGTTTTATAACAAAAAACCTAACAATTTAAAGTAACCTTGAATAAAGAAAAGTATTTCATTTATTTGTGGCTTTCTTCTTTCGATATCATCAACAGTTGCATCCTTAGGTACAGTGGTGCCATCAACATTAAGCCTGAATATCTGAGCAGTTGTCTCAAAACTTTGAGATATTTCTTGAACAAAACTTGCGCTGACTTTACACCCAACCGTTGCAACTTCAACCCATTTGTGAGCCCCATAAGGTTGTCTTTCATAAGCCTGATGTAAAGAATAAGGTTTGTGTTATATCTGTCACAACATACATAGTTCACAAATACTATTTTAATCAATTAAAAGTAACCAGTAAAGTTGCTGCATTCTCCACAGATTCCATTGCATCATTAAGTCGACAATTTATCTGCAGAGCAGTCACATGATATTCTGTGCCAAAATCAAATTCCATATCTCGTGTGAAGATGTCGCCTAAAATGAAAAAAGTTAAATCAAATTTGCTTTAAAGGCTTGATTACTTGCTGTCCAACTATTATTAACAACCATAAATATAAAGATTCATAGATAAAAAAGCAAAACATTTAGAGATATCACAAAACTTAAACACCCACCACTAGGGTTAACATTCCAGAATGTGTTAGGGTTATGATCAACGGCCAAACTTCCATCTAGACTTGATATTTCACCGTCATCGTTTGTTGATTCGGGCAACCTCATATCCACCCCGTTGGTCCAAACTTGGCCTGGCATGTACATTGTTTGTACCAACCACTCGGGTTCCAACATCCAACCTGTGCCATTATTTAAATTATATAATTATAATTCTGTAAATTTTAATAAAAATAAAGAAGTTTAAAATGTATACCACAAAAAAACTTATTTAAAACAAGATTTAAACATAATGTATAACAAAGAAGTGTATGACTACTAAAGTAAATGTAAATATCAAAACAAAAACTAACCTTGTCCCATTTTCTTTCCATCCATTTCACAAGGACAATACTCAGCAATGTCCTTAAGGCACAACATCTCGCCAGCGTGCCAATAACTACCAGCAGGACAGCTACAAACCTCAGTGCACTTTTCAACTCTTGTGCATTCTTCCAGTGGGGTCCCGTTACAGTCAGTTGGACACACACAACTACACTCTAAATTTAACAGGTTACAATATTAGATACTTATATAAAATCAACTATTCCAATAGCATATAATGATAAATATTATAAAAAAAAATTTTTCCAATATTTTACTCTGCCTGCCCCAAGTTATCACACAAAAGCTCACCAGCAATGCAGTCAGCTTCATCCCTTCCATTATTGCACTGGACTCTACCATCACAAACCATTGAAGAATCAGGAAGACATTCGCCATCTCCGCATTCGAATACACACGATGGAGTTGTCTGTAATAACAATTATATAAGTCAGTATACATCCGACCTAAACATAGAGTAACAACATTTACCCCGACTCAGTCTCGAGTTGCTGGTAAATTGCAACTGTAACAAAACTTGACAATGAACATTAAAAACTTACAGTTACAAATCCAGTAGAAGATGGAGGTAATGTAGTTTGAGGTCTTGTGGTTGTTGAACCAAAACACGCAGCTTTGTCTCCAATGATAAGTTGACCATCACTGTCACAAATCACAATACTACATTCACTGTCTTCTATTGTAGTGCCTAAAAAGAACAAAAATAGTTTTGCAAATAAAATTTAATTGGAAAATTTATAAATTAAACTATTGTTGTGCAGTTGTTAATTTTGTTCTAAAACTTTCTAAAAAGTTACTAACCTGGTTCATAATATTGTCCTCCAAATTCACATCCACCCATTGGGATGGTTGCTTGGGTGGTTGGAATGGTTGTTTGGGCATGAGAGCTGGTTTCAGGGCATTCATATTCATCTGATGCATCCTGGCAATCTTGCTTACCATCGCAGCTGAGAACAATTAGAACATTTAAAACATTGAACTAATATGACAAGTTATTAATATTTTTTTAATCATTAAACAAAATTTTAAAGTAGGTTTGTGGCAACCCTATACCTTAAAACCATATACCAATATCTGGGTGAGGCCCAATAATTTAAGAATTTAAACCAAACTTACATCCACTTAGAAGGAATACACCTAGTGTCATCACATCTCACCATATCACTGCCACAAGGTGCGAGTGTTGTTGGAGAACCTGTAACTAATAGAATATGTTAAAAAGTATTATTAAAATATTATTTCTTTTCAGAACATTTTTATTATTATATTACTAGGTTTCTATTTATTTTAAAAAAGTCACATAAGACATTACAACTGCTATAAACTTCTGCTAAGCCAACACTTATACAGATAATTAATAAACAATTGTAATCTATAATATCCTAAACTGCCAAAGTTGACTTGAGACCAGGTTAGGGCAACAAATGTTACTCTTTGTTTGGGTCGCACATTTGACCTTTCCGTATTAAGGAAAAAGAAATAAACAAAGGTTTTTACCTGATGCTGTAGTAGTAATATTTGGCGCCAAAGATGTTGTAGTTGGAACATTCACGCACCGAGGACAACATTGGCCGTCCATTTGCACAGCAAAAGTACCTTCTGGGCATTCCCCGCATGAAAGAGTAAGGCAACGAATTTGTCCGGCAAGTTTACAAGAACAAGTCCTGCATGCTGTATCTTGCCATGTCTCACCAACCTTTAAACAATGTTTGTTTATATTTTGCTAGTTTGGTTTAATTTTGATAACAATAAAATATTATTAATACAATTGAAAAGCTATATTAATTAAAATGCACTAACTATATGACTTTCAACATGAAAAAGTTAAAAGCATGGAATGGCAATATAATTAACAGAAATAAAATAATTACCTCGCGATAAACACCCTCAGGAAATTCGCAATATTCCATCGACACAGGTCGACAACTGCAACAGATTCCATCATCTGAATCATGATTAACGAGTTCATATCCTTCCTCACATTGAAGTGAGCAATGCTCTCCACAGTTTGCTGTTCCATCAGGATTACATTTGCACATTGTGCACTCACCACTAAACCAAACTGAGTCCATCTAAAATGTAAACTTGAAAAATAACTAAACCAAGACCAATTAAAACTGATTAATTTAACACAAAACCTCATAAATTGTTCCATTTTCAACACAATGTCGCTCCTGGCAGTAACAACACTCTCCCAAAGGTGACACAAGCTCTTGGCTTGCAGTGCACTCAATATTGCAAGTTTTAGCACAATCAAAACCTTCAGATGTGCACATGCAAGTTGTACAACTGTCCTTTTGGATCATATCTCCAAACTAAAATTAATTTTATTAAATGAACTTAAAAGTTTAAAGTAGAAAGAAATTGCAATATTTTTTTAAATCAATATACTTCATAACAATTTGATTAACCTCATAAGTTGTACCATCCTCAGGGTTATAACATGGACATTCTTCTTGCTGAATACAAGAGTGGTTGTTATAAACCATTCCTTCGGGACAAACACATGCAATCTGGCACGAATCCTCACAGTTAGTCGGGTTTTCACAAGTTTTTAAACAACCACATGAGGTTGGTGCAAGTGGTTCGTTGCAGATAACTAAAATTTTAGAGTAACAAATTTCCCTTAGTTTTTCTACAGTTATGTAACATAATTTTTAAAATATAATTAATGTTTTTTACAATATACAATTATATAAAGTTTTTACTTTCTGTAGTTGTTTCTTGTCCAGCACTAGAAGTTGTGGTGCCTACCACAGATCCACTTGTGGTTGTTTCTTGTCCAGCTCTAGAAGTTGTGGTGCCTACCACAGATCCACTTGTGGTTGTTTCTTGTCCAGCTCTAGAAGTTGTGGTGCCTACAACAGAACCACTTGTGGTTGTTTCTTGTCCAGCACTAGAAGTTGTGGTGCCTTCAACTGGCCCACTTGTGGTTGTTTCTTGTCCAGCACTAGAAGTTGTGGTGCCTTCCACAGACCCACTTGTGGTTGTTTCTTGTCCAGCTCTAGAAGTTGTGGTGCCTGCAACAGATCCACTTGTGGTTGTTCCTTGTCCAGCACTAGAAGTTGTGGTGCCTACAACAGAACCACTTGTGGTTGTTTCTTGTCCAGCACTAGAAGTTGTGGTGCCTACCACAGATCCACTTGTGGTTGTTTCTTGTCCAGCACTAGAAGTTGTGGTGCCTACAACAGACCCACTTGTGGTTGTTTCTTGTCCAGCACTAAAAGTTGTGGTGCCTACAACAGACCCACTTGTGGTTGTTTCTTGTCCAGCTCTAGAAGTTGTGGTCCCAACAACAGATCCACTTGTGGTTGTTTCTTGTCCAGCACTAGAAGTTGTGGTGCCTACAACTGACCCACTTGTGGTTGTTTCTTGTTCAGCACTAGAAGTTGTGGTGCCTACAACAGACTCATTTGTAGTTGTTTCTTGTCCAGCACTAGAAGTTGTGGTGCCTTCAACTGACCCACCTGTGGTTGTTTCTTGTCCAGCTCTAGAAGTTGTTGTGCCTACAACAGACCCACTTGTGGTTGTTTCTTGTCCAGCACTAGAAGTTGTGATGCCTACAACTGACCCACTTGTGGTTGTTCCTTGTCCAGCACTAGAAGTTGTGGTGCCTACCACAGATCCACTTGTGGTTGTTTCTTGTCCAGCTCTAGAAGTTGTGGTGCCTACAACTGACCCACTTGTGGTTGTTTCTTGTCCAGCACTAGAAGTTGTGGCGCCTACAACAGACCCACTTGTGGTTGTTTCTTGTCCAGCACTAGAAGTTGTGGTGCCTACAACTGACCCACTTGTGGTTGTTTTCTGTCTAGCAGCAGAAGTCGTTGTGCCTACAACTGATCCACTTGTGGTTGTTTCTTGTCCAGCACTAGAAGTTGTTGTGCCTACAACAGATCCAATTGTGGTTGTTTCTTGTCCAGCACTAGAAGTTGTGGTGCCTACAACTGACCCACTTGTGGTTGTTTCTTGTCCAGCACTAGAAGTCGTTGTGCCTACAACAGATCCACTTGTGGTTGTTTCTTGTCCAGCACTAGAAGTCGTTGTGCCTACAACAGATCCACTTGTGGTTGTTTCTTGTCCAGCACTAGAAGTTGTGGTGCCTACAACTGACCCACTTGTGGTTGTTTTCTGTCTAGCAGCAGAAGTCGTTGTGCCTACAACTGAACCACTTGTGGTTGTTTCTTGTCCAACACCAGAAGTTGTTGTGCCTACAACAGATCCACTTGTGGTTGTTTCTTGTCCAGCACTAGAAGTTGTTGTGCCTACAAATGATCCACTTGTGGTTGTTTCTTGTCCAGCACTAGAAGTTGTGGTGCCTACAACAGACGCACTTGTGGTTGTTTCTTGTCCAGCACTAGAAGTTGTGGAGCCTACAACTGAACCACTTGTGGTTGTTTCTTGTCCAGCACTAAAAGTTGTTGTGCCTACAACAGATCCACTTGTGGTTGTTTCTTGTCCTGCACTAGAAGTTGTTGTGCCTACAACAGATCCACTTGTGGTTGTTTCTTGTCTAGCACTAGAAGTTGTGGTGCCTACAACTGACCCACTTGTGGTTGTTTCTTGTCCAGCACTAGAAGTTGTGGTACCTACAACAGACCCACTTGTGGTTGTTTCTTGTCCATCACTAGAAGTTGTTGTGCCTACAACAGAACCACTTGTGGTTGTTTCTTGTCCAGCACTAGAAGTTGTTGTGCCTACAACTGATCCACTTGTGGTTGTTTCTTGTCCAGCACTAGAAGTTGTGGTGCCTACAACAGATCCACTTGTGGTTGTTTCTTGTCTAGCGCTAGAAGTTGTTGTGCCTACAACTGATCCACTTGTGGTTGTTTCTTGTCCAGCACTAGAAGTTGTGGTGCCTACAACTGAACCACTTGTGGTTGTTTCTCGTCCAGCACTAGAAGTTGTGGTGCCTACAACAGACCCACTTGTGGTTGTTTCTTGTCCAGCACTAGAAGTTGTGGTGCCTACAACAGACCCACTTGTGGTTGTTGTAAGCAAAACTGGTACAGTAGTTTCCTAAAAATTAGAATTTAAAATTTTTACCATCAAATCAATTAAAAATAAGGAAATTTACATTTTAAGTATTAGTTTAAGCTAAACATATCTTACCATGCATGATCTTTTAGTGGCACAAGTTATTTTATTGTTAAAGCAAATGCAATCTGTACATTCATTTACAGTCCATCTTTCATTTGGTTCCCTGACCATTCCTACAAATATATTTTTATTAGTCTTTTATAAATATATTTTTATTAGACTTTTTGTTTTGTGTGGGCTTTAACACTGCCATAGTTGCTATACTACAATAAACAAATACAAATAAATAAATTAATGATTAAGTAATTAATATCACCATCAATGTCACTGCATGTACAGTTAGTAGGTTCCACACAGGTTATTCCATTAAACAAACTGCTCTTCCCACATTCACAACAAGTTTGCCCATCCAGAGATGATTCAGGAGCCAAACATTGTTGGCCGAAGCTTTGACAAACTCTGGTCCTGCATTGTGAGCATACTGTCTCTATATTTGGTGGCACGCAGACTAAAAATATTAAATAAATTAAATAGATTTATATTTCAGTGAAGATTTGTCTAAAATTTTAAAGCAAGCTTTGATTAAACCTCATTATCTCAATGATATTGCACTTAAGAAAATTGAAATTATTACCTGGTGCATCGGTAGAAACTGTCGGTAGAATCGTGGTTGTAACCGCACCATTCATGGAAGTTGTTTTCACAATAACAGTTGTGATTGCTGATTTAGTTGTAGTCATTGAAACAGTGGTTGGTCTTGTTGTTGTAATCTCAGGACAGTCGTATTCATCCCGACCGTTTAGACAATCTTCCCTTCCATCGCACACCCAGCTAGTTGGAATGCAGTTAGTGTTGTTGCATTGAAACTCACCAGGACAAGATTTATCTGTTTTTAAAGTTAAGCTTTGTTATATAACAATTTATGCTGATTGCTGCTTCAACAAATGTAGTAGTACAAAAATTAAGACTAAAAAGCTTGAATTATGTAATACAATTGCATGCAATTTATAAATTAAAAACATACAAAAAGCAAAGCTTACCACAAACAGGACAGCATTGGCCTTCTTTTTGAACCAGATGATATCCGCTTTCACAGGATTCTTCCGCACATTGTTGCTTCACACAATCAACACTTCCTACTTCGTTCTTGCAAGTACAAGTCTCACAAGCATCAACTTCCCAGGAAGATCCAACTTGCATGCAACTAAAAAGGTTTAAGATGGCATAAGAAACTATTGCTTTGAGCTTAAGTTGGTTAACATACTTTCCAAAGGCTTCACACCCAACACATTGGACCGGTGTCGTAGGTTCTACTGTGCTTTCACTTGAAAGAGTTGTTTCAAAGCTTTCAGAAGTCGTAGTTCCAGGGTACAAAGTTGTAGTGGATGGTGCTGTAAAATATAATTACCAATTTAAAACTTAAGATTAATATATTTGTAGTCACAAAACAGTTTAAGATATAATTTTTTTCTCCAAAAAATTAGGCTTTTATTGGTTCAGGTATAAAACATTATACACTAATTTTAATTAAGCTAACATTTATAATTATTTTCGTACCATTCTTGCAATAGCAACAACCGCCATCTAACGGGTGAAACACCAACGTTTGAGTAACCAAACATGAAAGTGAGCAAAACTTGTTGCAGGAAACTGAACCAGAGCTACAACTACAAGTTGAACATTCTGATACGTTCCAAACACCACCACTTGGATATCTATATAATATTTTATGCCATTATTCATTAATTTTTTGGTAAGAATGTTGTTTAATTTCAATTTGATATAAATCTACCAAACAGTAAGTAGATGTTGTATCTTTATGACTAAAAACATCCACAAACCTTATTCCATTAACAATACAAGGACATTGTGGTTGTGAAATACATTTATCTCCGTTCTTAAAGGTTCCCTCAGGACAGTAACAACCAGGGTTACAAGTTTCCACACAAACTTCATCACCACAAGTTAAATTGCAACCGCAAGTCTTTGCTTCTAGTGGAGGCTCACAAACTAGTTTAAAAATATAAGTAACAGTGTTACAATGTGTTCTAAAATATTTTTTATGTTCAAAATTAAATAACTAGCTATTTGTGAAAAAGTAAAAATAAATTAGTTGTGTGAATATGTTGCTTAGTGATTGTTGGCATAGTTTAAATATAACCTTGATATTAAAGGCTTAGAATTATGAGTCAAAAGTTATATAAATTAGTGCATTTACCTTTACCACAGCATAAAATATGCGATATAAAACTCTTTCTAAATTAATAAGTACAGTACTTACCAATAGGTTTGGAAGAAGTTACAAGTTGAGCAATTGTCGTTTCAATCTAAAATAATAAACATTACAATAAAAAAAACATTTTTAACAATATAAAAACAACCAACTCACCAAGTTAGTTGTAATGTCGTTGTACTCTGTTGTCACTGTGGTAGCTTGGCCACTTGATGATGTAGTTGTGCCACTTGATGAGGTGGTTGTGCCACTTGATGGGGTGGTTGTGCCACTTGATGGGTTGGTTGTGCCTTGTGGCAAAGTAGTTTCTATGTATTAATTACATTAGGTTTTTAAAATTAATAATTTACATGAAATTCGTATAAAAGTTGCAAGTGTTTTTATTCTACTTATTACAAATGTTTTTGAGTTTAAACAAATACCGGGTCCGGAAGTTGAAGTTATAATCACAGTTGATTCCTTGATGCACTTACAACATGCAAACTCATCATAAATGAAAACTCCACCCGCATTACTGCACGTCTCGGCTGATAAGAAACATTGTTGTGTGCAGTTAATTCCTTGGTTTGTACACTTGCAAACATCGCAAGAATGAGTACCGTAATCAGGTATAGTATCTCCAAACTAAAAGTGTCAAAAAATTTTGAATTTAGTTTTATTTAAAAATCGATCTAAATACAGAAATAAATTTGATTTATTGGAGGTAAAAATTAAACAAAAACCATAATAATTTAAAACAGAAAGGTGGGTAAATATATATACATATATATATATAATGAAGCTTAGTGGACAACATTTATAAGTATATATATTCAATAAATAGATCTAGAAAATAATTAAAACTGCAGTTTGTGGTGAAAATATTAGTTGATAGCTGTGACCTAATTATAAAAAAAAAATCCGACCGTAGCGCAAGTTATCAACTAGTTATATTAGGCGATGGACTAGTTATATACTAATAAACCTAGCAGTAGTTTTTACATGTACCTTGTAAAACTTTCCATCAAAGTAGCAAGGACACTCAGAAAGTGGAATACATTCTCCATTATGTTCAACTGTTCCTTCTTGGCATTCGCAACCTGGGGTGCAGTCAGAACTTTGCGTGTCACAAACTGCTCCATTAGCAAGATCAGTGCAAGTCATATAACATGGACATGGGTGGAAAACCTTTTCACCAGTGCACACTGACAAAAATAAATTAGCATTTTAGAAAAAATACAATATTGTACAAGTTAACATAGAAACCAAACCCTGGATATTTTTGCCAGTAGCATTTAACATACCTGGAGGTGTTGTAACACTGCTTGTTGAAGTAAACACTTCTTTCACAGTTGTAGTCATCAGGGGAGAAGTTCCAATTGGCATGCTAGTTGTTGTCGGTGATGTTCCTGGAGTGCTGGATCCAACAGGTAAAGTGGTTTGTTCACAGTTGTCTGGGTACGATCCACATCTCCCATTTACTCGGTCAGCATCTTTGTCAGCGCATGAACATTCCTAGTAGTTGAACATGATTTAATTAAGATTTCATACACTGAAAAAAAACTTAAATTAGATTTACTTTGTTTAAAAAGTTATAGTTGATTAGTATTAATGTAAAAATTTTACTGGTTCATTATCAGTAACTGTTACCAACTTACATAAATACTGCAATTCCACTCAGGGTCACAATCACCAATGTCACCACAACCCAATGTACAGTTACACTTGTCAGGACACAAAGTTGGTGGGATTGTTATTGGGTTGGTGGTTGTTGTGGAGGGTTCATTCGTTACCGGAGCTGTCGAGTTTTCAACAAAGTCCCCTTTAAATAAAAAAACATAAAACACTTTAACATAAATCCAATTAAGCATTACACAAATTAACATAAATTAATAAGCAACCTGTAGTTTCTTCAGGAACAGCAACAGTTGTCCAATATGGCAGACATTGCCTCGACTCCACCAAGAATGCACATCTTCCTCTCACTTTAATTGTTCCTTGGTTACAGGAGCACTTGTAAGGACATCCAGTCATTATCGGACACTTAGATTCGTCGCCATCACACCCATACATACAATAACATGTAAGGTTGCAGGCTACAAAATATTCGCAGGTTATTTATCTACTGTTTAAATTTTTGTAAATACAGCCTCTTAAAGTTTAAATCAAATAGCTTAAACAACATACGGTCATTAGGTTCTTGTGTTGTTATTAGAGCAGTTGTTGTTATCATTTCAGTGGTTGTAGTTACTTCGTGGCATTGTGGACAGCATTCACCTTCCAGCTAATAACAAGTTATAATAAAATATTCGTTGAGTTAAAGCATTTTTTAATATCTTGTTTAACTATGTTTTTAATTTAGAATTTATATTTTAAAATTTATATTTAATAACGAGGCTGCCCACCTTAACAGGTTGAAAGCCTTGAGCACAATCCAACTGAGCACAGTCAGCAATACTGCAAATACTTTCACCGTTCAAACACATGCAAGTGCTGCAACTATCATCTGGGTTTGCCCAGTTATCATTCGCCTAAAACATAACAAAAAATCCTGTTGTATTTATAATAATTTTGTTTGCAACACAGCTAAATGTTTTAAATCCATTGTACTTTTTTTATTAATACCTCGTAAAATTCACCATCGTATAAACAAGGACAATTTCCCTTAGCCACGCAGATTATTCCATCAAATACAGTGTTGCTAGGACAACCACAGCCAGGAGTGCATGATGTGTTGTTGCATGAAGTTTGTAAGTGAGGACAATCCATGGAACATTCAGGTTTGCATTCATAATAAACAAATGGGTCAGAGCATACACTAAAACAAAACATTAAAATACATTTTAGAACAAAAGCATCACATCAACAAATTTAATATCTGGATTTACCTAAAAAGTATTTTAAATAATAATGTAATAAAACTTAGTGGCAATATACTTATTTTTTAGTTTGTCCAATTTTAGGCCTACAAAATATAAAACTGTAGCTTGTGGTGCATGGGTAAATTATTATGAGCAAATATTAGTTAAGAGTTGTGACTATATTACAAAAACAAAATCTTAACCAAAAATTGGCAAATGACTAGTAATTATAATATTAATAAAACCTCGTGGTGAGTTTGGTTATAGTGGTGGTCGTTATGGCAACAGTTTCCTCTGGTTGGCAAGAGCAACAACCATCCATATCAGATCGAATCATTACATAACCATCCCCACAATTGCTATCACATGATACCTAAGTAAAAATCAGTTTAGTTAACTTGTTAGCAACATAATATTCAAGATTTATAATTTTATTGATTACATTTTCATTGAAATAGTCATATTTTAAACTTATTGCAGAAAGTAGGAATGATTTAAAATAATTTTTGTTTGTTAAACACCTATAAATCTTATTAAATTAATTTCTGCTATTTAAATACAATTTGCAACCATTTTTTACCATTAAAAAAACATTTCAAATATTTAAACATAACAACTTACAGCACACACTGGAGCAGTAGTTTGTTCCGCAGAAGTTGAAGACTCACTAGATGTCGCCACAACTTCAACAGTGGTTTTGTTAGGAACCATGGTTGTCGTCATGGCACCAGAGACCTGTGATGTGGTTCCAGGAACCACTGAAGTGGTTGAAACAAACGATTTGATTGTGGTTTCAGATGACAGAGTCGTGCCTGGTGTTGTTGTGAGAGATGAAGTTGTGGGGAACATTCTCGTGGTTTGGGTTACAATCAATGGAGTTGTTTCATCTAAACAGAATTGAAATATAAAACACTTACAAAAATATATATTGAAATATAAAACACCTAAATTTAATTAACTATTTACCCTTTAATACAACTTTGGATATGAAATTAATTATATGAATAGCAGTTTAAAAATGGGTAAATATTCAGGCAATAAATTAAGCAAATTTAAATTAACTCAGGTCTACAAAAAAACCTTTTCACATATTATTAAATAAAGTTAAAAGTTGACCTGGTGAGTGGGTGGTTGTCTCAGATTGTTGGCTTGTAACTGGCTTCTCACTCGTTGAAACTGATGATTTTGAGGTTGTTACCTCCACCTCAGTGGTGGTTTTACCATCTTAACATAAACTTCTTGGTAAAAAATAATCAAAAAAATAAATTTTATAAACTAAGCATAAAATAAAAGCACTATAACCTAAACTCCCAATGATTTAGTTTTAAATTACTACAGATACTAATTACCTGGCTGCATGGTTGTAGTAATCAACTCAGTTTGTGAGGTAGTTGTTGAAGATGTCAGCTTAGTTGTTGGGTTCGATAAAGGAATAGTTGTAACAACTTCGGTTGTGTTAGTTTGCCTGATTGTGGTTGGTACTTCCATTGTTTGGTCAAGTGAAGTTGATGTAGAAGTAGTGGTCGTGGTTTCAACAACAAAAGGTTTAGTTGATGTCATCGTGTGCAACAAACATCCCTTGAAATCAACTCTAAGACTTGGTTTAACTTCATCAGGTTGAACAATGGGATAAATAGCAACAACCTTTGCAATTACTGGTTCAGTTAACTGATTTTCTTGAATTGAAAAATCATTTTTATTACCAGTGAACTCAAGTGGAAGATTATCAGTGTTAAGTATTGTAAGAAGTTCGTCATCTTCATTAGGTGAGTATTTAACGATATATGAACTCACAAACTCCCCATTACTGCCACCTTGTGTTAAGATTGATGTAAGTTGGACTTGGTCCTCAAATCTCACTTCTAAGGAAGGTTCCATGTCGAAACCAGAGGGCGACCAAGAGCCGAATCTTGATGTGTTTTCGTTGTTGTTGATCCTAGCTTTGTGTGGTTCGCTGCCTTGTTTAAAGGAAGAAGCTGAGATGGAGGAATCGGCGATGGCGTAACTCTGCATTCCCATTAGTTCATCACACAAACCTTTAACAAATATATATTTTACAAACATGTAGCTTTCTTCCAGTATTATATGTTAAAATTCTAAAAATTTTACGAATGAAAAACTTTTTAAAGAATTAGTGTTGTCAATATCCAAACATCACAACAAATTGTTTTAGTAACAATTAACCATACCTTGTGCCTGGGTTGTAATTTCAACTAAATGAGTGGTAACAACATGAGTTGTGTCAATATCACTGGTAACCGAACTTTGAGTGGTTTTCTCACTGACAGGAACACTTGTGGTGGAACCCACACTCTGTGTAGTAAACACTGGTTCGGCAGTTGTGCTACTTTCAACAGGGATAGTAACAGATGCAGTTGAAACTGAACCTGGCATGGTTGTTACGGTAACAACTGATGACTTAGCTGATGTTGAGCTAGGAGCTGACGTTGTTGTTCCGACTTTGGTGGTAGTTGGTAAAACTTGTTTAGTGGTTGTAGTTTGAACAGCGGTAGATGGTGTCTTAAACATTCGTTATTTGGTTAGTTTTGTACAAATCACAAATAAACAATAATTTTACAAAAAAACAATCAATTGAACACGTGAAAGTGTTTTAATTGGATTTGTCACAAAATAAAAGCGGCTTATGCGTTAAACAAATAAAAAAAAAACTAAACAAGGTATTTACAGTTTCAGAAGATTGTGATGATGTTAGGGACTGTGTTGTCTTGACAACCGACCCACTTGTTGTCGTGGTAACCTGTTTGGTGGTTGCCGTCGGTCCCACAAAGCAGCCAATCAGATCCAACCTCAGCGCAGGAACATTGCTGCTCCACGTTCTTGGAAAAACTCGAACTCCGTAAACGTTGGAGATTGGTTCGGGCAAACTTGAAACAACAACTCCGGCGTCATCCACATTACTTTCAAATGCCTACAAAAGATTTACAGTTAAACATTTTTACAGATTTTAAAAAAAATTAAGAATTTAAAATTTAGTTTTTTTTTTGTAGAAATACAAATTATAAAAATTAATTAATCATTTAAACAAATTAATTAAATATATTAAATACTTAAAATATTTTACCTTTGGCAATGTTGAATCCTCATCGAAAACAACTTTCCAGTCCCTCTGCATAGTTGGTGGATCTGTTGTAAACTGAACAACGAACGAAGTTGTCCACTTATCCTCGCCTACACTTCCTTGTGTAAGAAGTTCTACAACCGTGACTGGGGACTTAAACTCAACTGAGAGCCAAGCTAATGTGTCAGATTCTTGTGGACTCCAAAAAGAGAGAAGCTGAGACTTGGTGCCTGAAATAGCTGCATCAATATCTATTTTGGCATTAAGTGAAGCTTCTGAGTTGCTTGAAGCTGAGTAGGTTGATACTGGGATGGGAACGCCTAACATTGACAAAAAACAAGATGTTATAAACTATAAGTAAAAACTACACCACAATATAAATAAAGTAATATAAAATGTGTAACAGTTTCAATTTTGAATAGTTTAACTAATTTGTAAACACCAACTATTAATAATTTATTTTAAACCTTTGTTTTGGGTGAGAATAAACTTTTCGTCTTCACATTTCTCATCAGCAATCGTTGTTGCTGGTTGACTACTAGTGCCAGTAATAACCGTGGTTTCCTCAACCTTTGAAGATGTTGTCACCGTTGCTAGGGGGGTTGTTGAACCAATTGCAGAAGTCGATTTAGTTGTTGTAATTTCAGTTACTTTTGTAGTCTCACTTGTGTTGCTTATAGGCATGGTTGTTGTGACAACAAACTTTCTAGTGGTTTCCACGACCACTGGGGTTGTAGTTAGAACCTCATATGGGCAACCTATGATTGCCAACTTGAGACTGATAGATGGGTTAGTAGAACCTCTTGTTGGGTAAATTCTTAAAACCTTTAACGTTATTTGCTCATCAAGATTATTTTCCACGATGTTTGAATCGTCAATATTGGCTTTAAATATCTGAAAATATAACAAAATTACAACAGAATCACAAAAACAAAATCTACATCAATGTAGTTTATAAAAAAATTAGGTAAAAAAATTAATATAATATTAACCTTTTCTGTTCCTTCAGAAGTTACAACTGGTGTTGGTTCAACTTCTTCATCTGAAGAAAACTGGAGCCTAAACTCAGGAACAAATTCCCCGTTTCCACCTCCTTGTGTTACTATCCCTGTGATGGTCACAACCAGAGGGAAGTGGATCTCCAAATATGGTGTTTCATCACTGTCTAATGGGGACCAATAGTTTGTGTTGTCTGGGAGTAGTCGTGAGTTTTCAGATCCATGATCAGGTTTTGCTGAAGAATGAACAATGGCATCATCTGGAATCTCTCTGGTCTGCATTCCCATGTCCTCATCACATAGTCCTGTAATTATTAACATAAGAACCAAGTTATAAAAAAATATATAACAATGCCCAATAAACTTTATATCACGTTATAATTCCAAATTTTGCATAAAATTAATGTAATTATTTTAGCCATTTTACAGTTGTACTTCAGTTATTATTACCGCAATTTTTCATTTTGTAAACAAGAGTTTAAAAATTAATAACCACCTGATTCTGTCATCTCTAAAGTAGTTGCAATAGAAGTTGAAGTCATCACAACAGCAGGAGTTGTCGTAGTTTGAACAACTTCAACCGTGGTTGAACTATTGGCAGTTGAAGATACCACAACACCAGTCGTGGCATGTTCACCAATTGTCGTCAACTCCTCACTTGATGTGGGCCTGAAAGTTGATCCTTTTATTATAGCACTGGTAGTGGTAGCAACAGGTCCTGCTGTTGTCTTGGTAACAGGATTGGTTGTAGTTTCACCTGATTGGCCGTTTGTGGTGACAATTACAGAAGTCGTTGGTTCAACAATCTTCTGGGTTGTAACCGAGATAGGAGAAGTTGAATCGGTCACAATTTGTCTTAAAGTTGTTGCTACAACTTCTTTACTTGTCTCCACCAACATAGTAGTAGCTTCACCACTTGGAGTGGTTTCAATGTTACTCTGTGAAGTTGGTGTTTCTGTGGTTTTTAGGGTAGTCTCCTCAATTTTAATTGGCAACGTAGTCTCACTAGATGGTAACTTTGTTGTTTTTGTTACAACCACCGTTGTTTCTTTCGATGTTGATGTTGGGGCCTCAGTTGAGAGATTATCAGATGGTGAAGTTGTTTTGACAATTGTTTCTGTCGTTGTTTCTATGACAACAGGTGTTGTGGTCAATTCATAGCAACCAATGATTTCAATTTGCAGACTGACAGGATTGTTGACAACACGTTTGGGATAGATTCTTAATACTTCAACATTTTCAACTCCAATTAAATTGGTTTTCACATGCGTGGCATCTCTATTGCCGGTAAATTCTTTTGGTGTTTGCTCATAAACAACCCCAGTAGCAGTTTCAACTAGAATTGTATCCTCAATAAAAACAAAATCATCTGAATCGACTAATTTAACTTCAACAAAAAAGTGGTCAACAAATTCATCATTTCCACCACGAGTATGAAGTTCTGACACAAACACTGGTGACAAAAATTCAACTTCAAGATATGGCTCCTCATCGCTATCTAGTGGCGACCAAGATGCATCGGAATCCTCCAAAATTTTGGCATAGGAAGGATCACTTTCTGGTTTGTGGGAGCTTGCAGTTAACCCATCCTGGGGGATAATTTTGTTGTTTGTCAAATCCATTTCTTCACTGCACATACCTAAAAGTAAAAAAACATTGGAAATAAAATAAAAACCTTAACATCAAAGTGTAAGCTAGGTCTAGTTAATCAACAGCTCTACAAAATTTGTTAGGTCTATGTTAGGTCTAGTTAATCAACAGCTCTACAGAACTTTTCTATATTTAAACTTACGTTGAGTAGTTGCTTCGGTTGTAACACTTTTACTTGTAGTCGTGGTAACAAAAGCATTTGTTGTTTCTTCTTCAGTTGCTGGTCGGGTTGTTGCAACTGTTGACTCAGTTGATTCCATTGTAGTTGATTGATATACGGGTGAAGTAGAAGCAGCTTCAGTTGAAGATAAAGGTTCAGTTGAAGGCTGGGTTGTTGATTTAAAAGGCGGTGGGGTTGGGGGAGGTGGTGTGATTATATCAGTGCTTGCCCCTTCTGAGGTAGTCTCTAGTGGATTGATTGAAGTTGTGACAACACTTGAAACAGTGGTAGAAGGCAACTTGGTTATTTCTGTAGCTCCACTAGGTGATGTAGTTGATCCCATACCTTGAGTAGTTATTTCTGTGCTTTTTTCCTTTATGGTTGTAGTCATTACAATAACAAAACAACCTCTTAATTCAATTCTTAGCGCTGGCAACCCAACCGAAGATTTTGGGAATATTTTAATTGACTTCACATGAGTGATTGGTTCAGGTAAAGTAACTTGCACAACCGACCTCGAATCAGAATTACCAACAAACTCTTTTGGGAAAGAGTCATCCTTGTCAGTTATTGGAACCCATTCAACTTTTTCATCCTGTAAATAACTAACAGTAAAAGATGTTACAAAATCATCGCCAGCCCCTTGTAGCATAATGGAAGTAACAACTACTGCTTGATCATAAGTAACGGAGATCCAAGGTTCGTTGTCATCTAACGCAGGAATCCAGGCGTCAGGTACATTTTCCTCATCAACAAACTTCAACCTTGCTTTAAATACTTCTTCAACATTACTTGAGGCTGACAATGTAGGATTAAGAATTGTGTTTGAGGAACCAAATTCCAAGCCCATGGCTTCATCACATAAGAGAGGTGCATTGGTTGTAGATTCAGGTGGAATAGTTTCAACAATAAAACCTGCAGTGGTTGTGCTGTTAAAGACCTTACTTGTGCTTGATTCAACTGCGGTGGTCACCGTTGTGGTAACAACACCACCCTCAGTTGTTTCAATTGGTGTCACAACTCTTGTTGTAATTGTTTTGACTGTACTAGGCTCCATGGTTGTTTGCGAACCAGTTGTGCTCTCAATTGGTTGTTTAGTGGTTACTATTTTTTGAGTGGTGGTTTCAACCATTGCAGTGGTGGTTTGACCTTTAAGACAACCTCGGAACTCAACCTGAAGACTAATCGGCGTTTCTGGGGTTTTTAGAGGATAAATCCTCACAACTTGAACCAATATTGACCCATCTAGTGGATGCTTAACAGCTGTGACGTCATCGTTATTTCCTTCAAATATTTGTGGTAGGTTGAAATCATCAAGCAAATCTTTAACCTTAATATCAACACTAGGTGAAGTTTTAAGGGTAAATTGGGGCACAAATTCCCCATTTTCACCCCCTTTGGTGATGATTGAAGTTATTTTAACTGGTTCATCAAATACCACTTCAAGGAATGGTTGTGGGTCGCTATCAGATGGTGACCATGAGTCTGGTGTTTCATCAAGAACCACTTTATTTGGTTCGCTTCCTGGTTTGTAAGAAGAAGCAAAAACTCCTTTGTTTGAGTCTGCAGATTCTTCAAATGGCATCGGCTCATCACAAACTTCTAAAAAAGTGACAAAGTTTTAGCAAATAGCTGTACAACAATTATAGCTTTAGGTAGTGTCTAACACAATATTATGTTTCCTTAATGTGATTACGAATGCTGCTGTTCAGGAGGTTAATTGTGCTTTTAACAACCTCAAGTTCAATGTTTTACCAATGATACTTTGTAGTTGTATAAAGTAATAGGAACCCTAAAGTACTGGGTTCCATTTTTATTGGCATGTTAAAAACTTGGGTAAGACCACTGGTTCTAAGTTATATTAATACTAATAACATGTCATAACATTATTAAGCACGATTGGAGGTCCTAAGTTAGATTTCAACCAATATTACAATGTCACTTCGTTTAGTAAAGTGCTAATGGAAAATAGTTTTACAGAGCAGAACGCTAAATAAATTGGACATTAAAATTAAATGCAAGTTCGAAAGTTGGCTTTGTAACAATAAGATTAAAATAAATTAACTTACAAACCAAACAAGACCTACCAGCGGTTGTCGTAGAAACAGATTTAGTTGTAGTTGTAATAACTTGAGATTGAGTTGTTGTAGGGAGACCTTCTGTAAACATTTTACAAATTAGTTTTGTTCATTAATTATTTAAACATTTAAAAACATGGTAAGAGCAAAAATCTAAAAACATTGAAAAATAATTTAAGTCTTTAAATTAAAACAAAAGTTAAACAATTTAAAGTAAAAACTTACCAGTGGTGGTTTCAACCATTGCAGTGGTGGTTTGACCTTCAAGACAACCTCGGAACTCAACCTGAAGACTAATCGGCGTTTCTGAGGTTCTTAGAGGATAAATCCTCACAACTTGAACCAATATTGCCCCATCTAGTGGATGTTTAACAGCAGTGACGTCATCATTATTTCCTTCAAATATTTGTGGTAGGTTGGAATCATCGAGCAAATCTTTAACCTTAATATCAACACTACGTGAAGTTTTAAGGGTAAATTGGGGCACGAATTCCCCATTTTCACCCCCTTTGGTGATGATTGAAGTTATTTTAACTGGTTCATCAAACACCACTTCAAGGAATGGTTGTGGGTCGCTATCAGATGGTGACCATGAGTCTGATGTTTCATCAAGAACCACTTTATTTGGTTCGCTTCCTGGTTTGTAAGAAGAAGCAAAAACTCCTTTGTTTGAGTCTGCAGATTCTTCAAATGGCATCGGCTCATCACAAACTTCTAAAAAAATATAAGTTAATCTGTGTTAATATTAAATAAAATTTGCAAAGGACTAAAAGTTTTGTCTTAATAAGGCGAGTGTTTTGTTACATTAAATTTTACTAAAAACTTACTGGTAATTATAGTAGTACTCTCCGGCAAAGTTGTGGTGCCAACAATCTCTGTTGAAGCAATCACTTCTGTCGAGGTCACCACTGGAGGGGCAGAGGTCACGGTTTTCTTAGTAGTAGTGGTTGTGCCAGCTTGTCCTTTCGTTGTTGTGCCAACTGGTCCTCCCTTAGTGGTTGTGTCAACTGGCCCTCTAGTAGTGGTTGTGTCAACTGGTCCTCCGGTAGTGGTTGTGCCAACTGGTCCTCCGGTAGTGGTTGTGCCAACTGGTCCTCCGGTAGTGGTTGTGCCAACTGGTCCTCCGGTAGTGGTTGTGCCAACTGGTCCTCCGGTAGTGGTTGTGCCAACTAGTCCTCCCTTAGTAGTTGTGCCAACTGGTCCCCCCTTAGTGGTTGTGCCAACTGGTCCACCCATAGTGGTTGTGCCAACTGGTCCTTCAGTAGTGGTTGTGCCAATTGGTCCCCCCATGGTGGTTGTGCCAACTGGTCCCTTGGTAGTGGTTGTGCCAACTGGTCCTCCGGTAGTGGTTGTGCCAACTGGTCCTACAGTAACCACTACTTCAGTGGTGGTGGGAAGAACCTGTTTGGTTGTCTTAACTTCCACCATTGGAGTTGATTCATTGCTGGTTGTTGTCATTATCTAATAAAATAAACTTTAGTTAAAGTTTAGCACGAAACTTATGATGTTTAAGTTAAAGCACTTGAAGGATATTTTAAATTTACTTTAGTATATAATTAAATTAAAACCAATAAAGTTTAAAACAATATGAACAATCATTCTGTAACCAATTAAAACACAAAGATTTTACCACGGGGATAGTTGATGTTTTAACAATCTCGGTTGTAACCACGACTTCCTTGGTTGTAGTCTCCACTTCTTTATAACATCCACGAAGTCCTACTCTGGTTTGGATGCTGCTGTGCCAAGCCATCGCCACAATTCGAACCGCTCTTGTTTCAAGTGGAAACAGAAGAAAGGTCTAAGATCATAAAAACTTTTTAATATACTATATTAAAATTTTAAATTGTAATTTTGCAATTCAATACAGGTTAAACCATGCCCCAAATAAACATGGATTTATAGTATAAACTGTAGTTAACATAAGCTTTGGTTTTAAAATACTAAAACAAAACATAAAAAATAATATTAAAAAATAACTTCTTATAAAGTTTTAATATAAATTCTTCACCTCCTTAACAGAACTAGCATCGTTGTTTCCTGAAAATACAAGAGGATTTCCTTCTGTAGTTAACCCAGTTAGATCAACTTTGAACCATTCCACCTCATCTTTGCTACTTAACACAATAAACTTGGTGATCCAGCCATCCACTCCACCTTGTGTTAGAATGGTGGTTACAATGACATCTTGATCGAAAGTGACCTTTTAAAATATAAAACCGTTAAAAGAGTCTTCAAATACAAAGTTTGCGATTAACAAAGTAACAGTATTACTAGTTGATAGCCCATCTTACAGTTAATTGCCGTAAAATGGTCACAACTCTTAACCAATATATGCCTGCAACAACTTATCCATGCACCACAAACTGCAATTTTTAAAAATTTTGTAACCCCTAAATTGGACATGCATATTAAGCTTAACTATAAATAGATTCTACAGAATGGCACACTTACTTGTAAATATTGATCAGCGAGGTCCATAGCAGGGCTCCAGAACTTTTCTTCATTCAGATTTGAATCCAACTTTCCATCATCGGGAGTTAAACCTTGTTTGGTTGACGAGGCTGTCAGGGTTGGGTTACCGATATTGTTGGTTGAACCCATCTCCAATCCCATTTCAATAAAACACACATCAGGAGTTGTGACCGAAGTGCTGCTAGTTTCGACAGCTGTGGGAATAAATCATGATTTATAATTCAAAAATTGCCTGCATTTAAGTAAATTAAAGTCTTCCACAGTTCATGGTAGAGCATAAACATTTATAAAAAATTTACTTTGAGTTGTTGTAACTTCTTTAGTTATTGGAATTGTTGTTTCAGAGGTCGGGATTGGAGTTGAAGTAACAACCTCTGTTGTTGTGGTAACAATCTCAGCTGTGGTTTGTCCACTTTCCATGGTTGTAACTTCTATAACATAAAGTGTAATATTAAACATCATTCTATGGTAGTTACTTGTACCAAACAACCTCAACTATATAGTAAATATAAAAACCCTACTAAATAAAACATTATTGCGTTTAAACTAAACCAAGTAAAATTTAATCAACAAACCTTCAGTTGAAGTAGGCTCAGTGGTTTGAACTTTAGTTTCAACGGTGGTTTCCGTCCAATAAGGCACCGACATGGTCGTTGTTAGCGCTTTACCACAACCAAACAACTCAACTCTGAGGCTAATCTTCGTGGCTGAGTCTAGTATTGGAAGAACTCGAATTTGTTTCACAAAAATCGGAGCAGGAAAGTTGTTGCGAATAATACCTTGGTCATCTTGATTGCCTGGTATAATAAAATATGTAAGTAGATAGCAACATTTAATTTAATTAAACCAAAAATTAATTCAAAGTATTACCTTGGAACAAAATGGGTTGTTTAATGATCATCCCTGATTCATCTTGCAATGTTTCCGTCAACATCTTAACACCTTCACTGTCAGCATATTCGATCATAAACTCCCTTACAAAACCTCCATCACTGCCTCCTTGTGTTGAGATCCCAGTCACCTCCGTATATTCGAGGAATGAAACCTCAAAGTAAGGTTTAGAGTCGTCACTTCTTGGCGACCAGGACTTAATATTTTCAGGTGTTTCAGATGAATCAAGTCGACCGAATCGTGGTTCCCTGTTTAATGCGTGTGATGATGCCCATATTTCTCCATCTCCAATATCACCTGATTCCATCCCAAGTGCACTGTAGCAGACCTCTGTGATCATTTAAAAATAAATATCTATTCTGTTTGCAAAAACAAAAAAAACTAACCAAAGATACAGTAATCTCTTGTATTACAGAAAATAAAAATTAACCTTACCCTTAGTAGTAACTTCAGAATTCTGGGTAGTTGAAACAGTGGTTGTAACAACAGAAGTAGTTGTTTCAGTTACACTTTCTGCTGTGGTGGTTGTACCCTCTGCTGCTGTTGTAGATACAGGGCTGAACGTTGTGGTTGCTTCTTGTTTGCCAGTTGTTGTGGTTGTGACCATTCCAGCTATTTCACAACTGCAGCATCTGTAGTAAATATATATGTGAGTTTCCAACACCATATACAATGTTGTATAACATTTTAACAGAGTTGTTTCTTAGGCTATTAATAATTTAACAAAAAAATTAAACGTCGGAATTTTGAAAAATGTCCAATTTAACCTGTTACAGTTAGTAAAACAACTCATACAAATAACAACTTTTTAACTATAAAACAATGATTTACAAACCTGTTGTCCTGATAAACTTGTAGATAAAAGCCCTCACTACATCTGATACCACATGACTTTGTGCAAGTTACTTCCCCATTTTCACATCTGCAACTCTCACATTCACTCTCTTGCCAAGTTTCACTGTTCTAAAATAAATTTAACAAGTTAGCATTTTTACTAAAAATCCTAGTAAGTTAGCCATTATTTTGTTAAGTTTCCCCAATAAAAGTCAATTTAAATTTATTTTAATCATTTTTATAATTAAATATAAAACATATTTTAGTATAACTACTCAATATTTATTAAGTTTTACCTGCTTAATGATTCCATTATAAATACAGTTGCACCCAACCTCATCAGATCCATCGTTACATTGTTGAACTCCATCACATAAAGTGTTGTTGTTGACACACTTTGTGCATTCATCACAGGCAATGTAGCCCTCAGCGCAAGCACAAGATATTCCTGTGGTCGTCATAGGGGAGGTTGCCTAAAAGTTTTGATAATATTTTTAAAGGTACCTTAACTATTTATGTTCCGAACAAGATTTTAATTTAGTTTAAAGTATCAAAATGGCTTACCACATTAGCACTTGTAGTAGTAAAAGTAGATTCTTGTAATGTTGAGGTTGTTACTTCAACTGAAGATTGGGTAAATGGAACAGTTGTTGTTGAAGAAACTAAATAATATATTGTTATATTTAGGATATTTACAAATAATGTTTATGATCAAACATCAACTTAACTTACTTGGCAAACAATCACAACAGCCTTCCTCATCTGTGACCATTTTCATTTCCAATCCACATGAATCTGCTGTGCAGTATGCAGCACATTTAAGCTGGCCCGATATACATTCGCATCTTGTACATTTGCCTTGTTGGGTGCTTGTTCCAGCCTCGATTTCAACCCCTAAAATAGTTGGCAAAAATGACCAAAATTTTCCTGGTAAGTTTTACAAGCATACATAGATGTAGTTTAAATCCTACCATTGTCGTCAACACAGGGGCATTGTTCAGGTTCAATGCACTTGTTTGTGACATCATCACGCACCATTCCTTCCAAACACGAACAACATTTATTTTGT